>NW_020698242.1:6980621-7004712 GCF_002925995.2 Terrapene triunguis
CCATTGGCCCAGGACGGCGAACCGCGGCCAGTGGGGGCCGCGATCGGCCGAATCTGCCGCGTCAGCAGGTAAATAAACTGGCCCGGCCCGCTAGGGTGCTTACCCTGGCGAGCCGTGTGCCAAACGTTGCCGACCCCTGATTTACACCATTGGATTGTCCTTTAAATCTGTTATCAACTGCAGGTGTGCTAAGGGATGGGAATGGTGGGGAAGATGGGCAACTTTCCCACCTTAAATCTGGCCCCATTCCCATACATGGCCAGCCAGAACGTCAGGCTTTGCAGTCTCCTAAGCTCAGGGATTGTTCCTTGCTTGCACCCCTTGTGGGGCAGGGAGGTTTCAGGGCCATGACCCCAGCCCAATGGGGAGCTCCAGGACAGTTGTGCCATTCCAGAGCTCCCACTGTGTTGGTGCCCCTCCACACCACCATCCACTGGTTTTACCTAACTGAGCCCCAGCTTGTGTAACTAGTTGTATGATGATTTACACCAAATGAAGATCTGGCCCAGTATGTTCAACTCTGAAGCACTGTGTTTTGTAGTCAATACAGTATGGTAGATGTTATGTTTATTTAGAGAGGCAGAGATTGTAAAAAGGGTGCCTCAACATATGATGTACTTGGGCCATAAAAAAGCATCAAAGAAAATTTTTTAGATTGCATCTCTGAGCATCTATACCCCTCAATTGGATGGTGAGGAGGCTAGACAGCAATCAGACATATTTTGGGCAAGATCATGCTGTGTATTACACTGATTACACATTCTATTGATTTCAGTGGAGCTTTTCCCAATTTACACTTGTGCCAAGGAGAGCAGAATCTGGCCCTAGCGCTTCAACCTCTGATGATATGAGATTAGTCTAAATGAAAGAATTAAAAGAAGTGGCTCTAGTGATGGGAGGTAGGAGAGTCATTCTGAATGCCCCCGGCCCCAATTCTGGCAGCTAAAATTGCAACTTTGCTTTCAACCCTACAAATGCATTTATTTTTTCCAAAAGAGAATAGCTCACTGAAACAGCACAGGGGAGAAAAAACCTAAATCATCAAAGATTCTACATTAAACGGACAGATCAAAGATGTTATTTCCTAGGAGATAGAGGGTCCTTTTCTTCAGTGAATATCAAAGTTAAATCAACATTTTAATTAACATTATTTAAAGAGTAGTTTCTCTTTAAACAATGTGAAATAGTTCTTAAATGATCGTTGTGAACTGATTTCATGCCAAGTGGGCTCCAGTTTTAGATAATGCAGAGGTTACCTACCTGCTAATATTATTTCTCCCCTTTAAAAAGTACATTTATACTTCCAGAATGATTGTAATTCTAGCACACTATACCTATTTCAAGCATTGTACTGGCCTTTGAATTTACTAGGATTCCCTTTGAACTACCTTTGGATTCTGAGTTGCCTTTTAAAGGCCTCAGAAAATTTTAAACTGATTATTTCTGTAAAAACAAGCCACTTAAAGTATAGCAGCTAGGTCATTAATTTGTGCCAAAATCCTCAACTATATTGTAAATAGGGATAATACATATGTGCCAGGACTCACCAGGTGCTAAGATCCTTGTGCAGCAAGCCCTTGGCTAGCCATATAATAGTTAATTGAAATTCAATAGTTAATTGAAATGACCACCTGGGCTTTTAAACTCCACAACAAATAAATAGTGTGTCCTATGGTAAGATGCAGTCAGTTTGTTAAGCCCAGGTCTAGATTCAGAATAAGGACACTCCACTACTGTCCCAACTTCACCTAGCACTCCCCTTAAGAAGATGTAAGCACTTTTTTTTTTTTTTTTAATTTCACCTACTGGATCCTGATTGGCTGCTGCCTTCTCTTGGCCTTTCTAGCCACTGGATGTCTAAATCTTGTTAGTTCTGCTGGTTTCAGAGCCGGAGGGGCCTTTTTAGGCAGTGCTCAGAGATCTAAACTCACTGCCCCTCTTTCTCAGTGATACTTTTCCTTTGGGCTGGTGATGCCTCCAGCAAGGAGTAGGCCTAGTACACCCCATCACAATGGGTCTAAGAACAAGCAAATGAGACAGAGGTAGGTGTTAGTGGTGAGTTTGAAAACTGTAAAAGATGTTGTAATGGCCTGTAGGTTGCATACTACTGCCCTCCACTGAATGCAATACAACTACTTAGTTGTGTATCCTAAGCCCTATACAGAAATAGCAGCTAAATGAGTTTTCTTTTAGCTTTAGGGGTAGAGTCCTGTGTTTTGAAAGGGGAAGAACTGATCTCTCTCTCTCAGATACTGACATGAAATTCTGAGCAAACAGCAGGTATAGCATTCTAACACCTCTGAAGGTCCTAGGTGGCCAGAGAGTTGTTAAAATATTAGCCTTTGATGCATGCACGTGTAATCCACTAGTCAGTATGCAATCTGCTTTGTTCTGAATCAACAGAGTATGTAGGTCTGTTACAGCTCTTTGTTTGAATGGTTAGCTTGAACTACAGTAACTCATGCTTTTAGTTCGTGAAGTCCCCAGTTCAAATCCTGGTGTTGACTGAGATGGCAGTTTTCACACATGTACATCTGATTATCTTACACCGAGCTCCTGCATTCCTCTGTGCACTCCAAACTCCTGTGATGGCAGTGGGAGTTTGGGGTGCACACGGAATGCAGGACTAAGTCCTATATAGGAGTTAAACTGAAACATTTTTGTGGCAATAGACTCATATGTGCAGTTTCATGTTCCCGTTGCTTATGTCGAATCTGTGTTTCCCTCTGAATGGATTTTCATAACCTTGCGCCTCCAAAATATAGAGTGAAGAGTCATGAATTTAGAATACACCTTGGAACAAAATAAGGGGAAGTGTTTCAAAATGACAAAGAGATGTTTTTAATCTGAGGAAACATCTGTTCCCAATCTGGGAAACGACAGTTTTTCTAAAGTGTTTGGCAGCCCAAACGGCAGGGAGGCTATTTATGTATAACAAGTACAGTAATTCCTTTCTGCTTACGGATAGCAACAGCCTCATAATAGCAGTTCAGCTCCCTAATTTCAACCTCTCTCCTACACTGGAAGTGCTCTAGATGTCTGTTATTCCCTTGGTATGTAGACAAGCCTGGAAGTTTGGTCCCATGTTGCAATGACTTGCCTGTCTCCTGATGCTGGCGCCTAGAGCCAAAAGCCTTTACATAATGTCAGTCTCTTTGCTTTCCTTGAAAAATAGCTAGAGGGCTTAAACTTTCTGGCTTTGCCATAATCACAATTAAAAAAGAAAAAGGAAAACATCGCAATCCATTTGTTAAGTACACCTCTACCCCAATATAACGCTGTGCTCGGGAGCCAAAAAATCGTACTGTGTTCTAGGTGAAACCGCATTATATCGAACCTGCTTTGATCTGCTGGAGTACGCAGCCCCACCCCCCCGGAGCACTGCTTTACCGCGTTATAGCCGAATTCATGTTATATCGGATCGCGTTATATCGAGGTAGAGGTGTATAAAAATGCAATCCAAAAGAAATGGTGACGGTTTGCAATTTCCAAGGTCAATAAATGGCTCCCATGACTTTAACATTGATGCTAGAAGCTTGTTCCAGAACAATTGAACCTTTTTATAGTTTCAGCCACTCACATTGCATCATTGCATGAAAAGTTGGAGGCTTTTGTATTTTTTCCTCAGGAGGGTTGGTCCTGATTGATTAAATTGTCATTGTTTGAGTTAGTTGCTGAATTATAACTTGGCATTTTTAACAGTGTGATTTGTGTAACGAGACAGCTTTTTGATACAGCAAACTAGCTGATAATTTTTAAGTAGAAAAAGGAGCTTTAATTTGCTATGTGTACTCAGCCTTTCACCACTACCTCAAAAAAGCATTGGAAAATAATGTAGAGATTATGACACAAACGGAAGGTACACCAGATTCAAACCTACTCCTTCTTTAACATATCATAGGCCTGGTCTATATATGGTACTTATATGGCCTCCACATAGTATCTGAGCACCTTACCATCTTAAATGGATTCATCCTCCAATAGGATAGGGAAGTACTATTATCCCAATTTTACAGGTAGGGAACTGAGGCTCCTAGGCCCAATTTAATGGAAGCTAGGTGCCTAAATCCTTTTAAGGATCTGAGCCAGAGAGACTTGTGCCAAACTCCTTGCCCAGGGTCACACCAGTAGTTTGTGCAAAGCTGAGAATCAAACTCCCGTCTCCTGAGTCCAAAGCTAGCATCCTAATCATTGAACAATCCTTCCTCTACGTAGCAAGCCTCAGCCAAACATTACAAAGCAATTTATAAAAGCAGGCAAGTATCATATTTTACATGGAAAAACAGAGACAAAGTGTTTAAGGGATTTACCCAAGAAATCAGTGGCAGAGGTCTATTTCACCACATGGGCATGGATTTCCCTGCACCAAAATGATGAGCCATGTGATCCAAAGAGCTTCTGAACACCCCCAAATTCCTTTGACTTCAGCCAGACTTGAGGTTATTGAGCACCTCCCAGAGTGTGCCCAGTTTAGGGTGACCAGATGAGGGGAAGAAAATATCGGGACACATGGGGGGGGGGGAGGGAGTCCTGCTGGCTGAGAAAAACAAACAAAAACAAAGCTGAGTCCTGCCGGCTGAGCAAACAACAACAACAAAAAGCCGAGTCCTGCCGGCTGAGCAAAAAAACCCCCCAGTGCTGCCGGCGGATATCGGGACAAATTGCGTCCCGACCAAAGATCGGTTGGGACGCGGGACAGACACCGAAATATCGGGATGGTCCCGATTTTATCGGGACAGCTGGTCACCCTAGCCCAGTCCTGAACCAGCTATCCAAGTCCAGGTAAACGGCTCATCATTTTTGATGCAAAGAAACTCATGTCCACGTGATGCAGATGTTTTTTACTCTCATGAACGGTCACCCATGTTCTCCATATGACTAGCTGTTTGCTTCCAAGCCCCTGCACAGTATATTTCTCCCTGACCTGATTTAAATCAGCATTCCACAATCACATAGTCTGCAAATCAAACAACAAACATGCTTGTCTTTAATGTAAGACCAGTGGCAGCAGAACAATGTATGTAGGGGAGATACTGATTAGAGCAGGGAGTGGCAGTCTGGAGACCTAGGCCTTATTCATATCTATGTTACTCCAGGTTTATCTGATGTAATTGCTTATGTTAGAATAACACAGTGGTAAATTAGACCTCTGAGCTGTAAACCCGAGTCAGTCACTAACTTGCAACGTAATCTTAGTTATTCCATTAAACTGTTTTTGCCTCAGTTTCACCATGTCAAATGAGATACTTGCCTACTTTTACAAATCTTTGGATGAAGCATGCTACATAAGTCCACAGAAAGCATTTTTATCATTAAACCACTACTTTTATCAAGCCAATGGTGACATTAAACTTCAAACTTTTTATATGCCTTAGGTCCTGGCAGGTCTTTTGCTAAAATGGTTACAGTGGAATTCACTGAGATTGGAGGTCATAGACTGATATGCTGCAGGTAGATTGTTTTATGACCATTGATCACTGCAACAAAGGGTACGTCTTCACTACCCGCCAGATCAGCGGGTAGTAATCGATCTATCGGAGATCGATTTATCGTGTCTCATCTAGACGCGATAAATCGATCCCCGAACGTGCTCCCCGTCGACTCCGGAACTCCACCAGAGCGAGAGGCGGAAGCGGAGTCGATGGGGGAGCCGCGGCCGTCGATCCCACGCCGTGAGGACGCGAGGTAAAGCGATTTAAGATACGTCGACTTCAGCTACGCTATTCTCATAGCTGAAGTTGCGTATCTTAGATTGATCCCCGCCCCCTAGTGTAGACCAGCCCATAGAATCACAGAGTTTAAGGCCAGAAGGGACCACCGGAACATCTAGTTTGACCTCCTGTATATCACCAGCCACCAACCCCACCCAGCACCTGCATATTAAACCCAACCATCAAAATTAGACCAAAAGTATTACAGCTCACAGGAACTAAACTATTATGTGCCATGGGCAGACAATAAGAGGGACTGAGGTGCACCAGCCCAAGGACCTGCAATGGCAAGTAATTGATTGTGAGATATACCCAGATAATCCAGCCAAGTGACCGGCATCTCATGCTGCAGAGCAAGGTAATCCTCCCCACCCCCAAGTTCACTGCCAATGTGACCTGGGGGAAAATTCCTTCCTGACCCCACATCTGGTGATCAGTTAGACCCTGAGCATGTGGGCAAGAACCAGCCAGCTAAGCATGGGAGAGAGAGAATGCTTGGTGCCATCTCAGAAAACTGGCCCATCTCCAGCTGTGGCCAGTGTCCCATCTCCAGCTGTGGCCATCCCTAAAACTTCAGAGGAAGAAAACCAAATAAACCTCAGAATACACTGGGCAGGGTGGGGGAAGTCCCTTTTTGACCCCTGCAGGTTACTATTTGAAGCTCTGAAGCATGAGCTGTAGGAACATGAGACACATACCAGAAGAGATCCCCAGGAATGCAGAGCCCTGCTCCCTACCCTCAAAAGCAACCCCATCATACAATTCCACTCATAAATTTTTACAGCTCTCTTTTAAGGCTAATTAAGTTGTTTTCCCCCACAATTCCCATTGGGAGACTGTTCCAGAACCTCACTCCTCTGATGATTTCCAGCCTGAATTTGGTCATAGTCAGTTTATACCCATTTGTTCTTGTACCAACATTGTCCTTTAATAGCTTAAATATCTCATTACTCTCCCTGCTGTTTATTTTCCTGATGTATTTATAGAGCGCAATCTATCCCCTCTCAGCCTTCTTTTTGCTAGGCTAAACAAGCCAAGCTCTTCCAGTCTCTTCTCATAAGATGAGCCCTCCATTCCCTTGATCAGTAATTCTTCTCTGCACCTGTTCCAGTTTGAATTCATCTTTCTTGAACATGGTTGACCAGAATTGTACACAGTATTCCAGACGAAACCTTACCAATGCATTGTACAATGGCATTAATACTTCTCTATCTCTACTGGAAATGCCTCACCTGATACATCCTAGGATCACATTTGCCTTTTTTACAGCTGGTAGTCAAGGTACTCAAGTGGAATCCATGAGTCGAGAAGAGTTTTCTTTATGTGAATGCCTTCCAACTGTCGATCATCCCCAAAACTTCTTCATAGCACCAATTCTTGAGTCATCTGATGATCTTCATTATCTTGGCACACCTTTATCCTCTCTCTCCAGGGTCTGGAAGTACTCTGCTGAAGATCACCAGACCTTTCACTTCTTGCCTTGATCCATACCAGTGGGAATCTAGCAGTGTCTTTCATCCTGACATTCAGCATAAGCAGTGAATGCTTCCTCACTCCCATTAGGATCCTTTTCAGCCTCCTGTCCACATCTTGTATCCTTGCTCCCGGAAAATAGCACACTCTTCTGTTCTCTTGATCTTGTCCAGTGACAGGCCTGTCGATTCTTCTTAGTACGTAGCCCCCGATCACAGACCTCTCTCTTCCTGGTGTTGAGGAGAATTTGTCTTATGTTCTCTGTCACAGTCCTGTGAACATCATCCTCATTTCCTTGGGCTCCGGTCTCTGACTATCTCCATGGTCCCTTATTCCCTTCTGCAGGGACTGGCTTCCCTTTTCCTTTGCCACCCTGTCTTCTGCCTATTTCTCCTCCTTGTTCTCCAGTGCAGCAAACCTGTTACTCAATTCTATTTCACTTCCACTAGCCAGTCTCTTCCTCTGCCTTATCCTCATGGTCACATTTTTCCATGGATCACTCTCCTCTCCTGGCAACCCACCCTCCAGGTCTTTTTGTTTGTCAGGTGTTCATAAGTCTTGAGTTGTCTCTCATCCTCTCCTGCATTATACCTTCATTTCCCCGTATGCGTTCCATCATCGTTCCCAGCTCCATCTCTAATCCTCGGATCCTCTCTGCCATGCGTCTGTATCTTCCATCAGATATCCATTCAAGGATTACATACATCCCACAACTTTCACATCTAATCAACTTCTTTGTCTCCTCTACTCCTTAGCTCACTTCTAATGCTGCCTCGGTAGCCACCATTGTCTTCTCTTCCTAGTCCCTACTGCAAGAGGGGGAAAAAAAAAGGGAAAAAAGAATCCCCCCTACAATCTCCCCCTCCAGCTGAAACTCTGCTGTTAGCTGCTAGCTGTTACAAGTATGGATAAGTGGATCCATTCATGGGCCAGGAAGAAACTTTCCAGTCACCAATTTAGAACACTGCACAGCTAGCCAGGTGCATTATGGGTGTGTAAACTTTCCACTGAAGTATCAACAGTGGCAACTCCTGGAGGCAGGATACTGGGCTAGAGATGGATCACTGCTCTGATCCAATGTGGCAAATCCTGTGTTTCTAACACCTGTGCTGCTAATCAGTGAAGGACATCACAATGGGATACTGGTATATGAACAAACTTTTAATGACAGCAGTGGATAGTCCGGTATTTTACTGTATTTATTAGTAAATATTTCATAACAGAAAGTAATATGTAGTCAAGGATAGTCATTTTCATGTCTTCAGAATAATCTGTAAGCCCTTGTCAGTAGTAGGAAATAAGCTGTGACAAAAAAGGGTAAAACATTCATTAAAACTAGAATGATTTATATCATAACATTATGAGGTAGTATACTTTACCTCTTAAAACAGCAACCCCTCAATGACTGTTTTCCTAATTTGCATAAGTAATTGACCTCTCATTAGCAGCTCATTAGAAAAATTGAGGTGCCGTGACAAACGCAAACCCACTGCGACGGAGCCTCTGCATATGAATATATCATTGAAAACTCAGCTGGATTTTTAAAAGGATGGTCCAGAAAAGCTTGATTTCTCTGAAAATACAAGTTTCATTTAACTCTGTAAATGAAAAAGATGGGCCAAAATTTGAACACTCAAGCACTTGAAGTTAGGCCCTGAAATCCATACTAAGACATATTACCCAGTATTTGATTTTCAAATATTTTGAGCAGCCAAAGCTCTTGTTTCAGGTAATCACAGTTATAGGTGCTCAACGCACTTTTGGAGAAAATCAGCCCACTTATTTAGATGTCTAAATACAGAGTTAGGTGCCTAACTTTAGGCAGACAGGTTTGAAAATCCAGGTCCCCAAATCCACAACAAAGCACTTAAGTGGCCTGCTTTTCAGAAGTACTGATCACCTACCCCCAATTTCCATTGACTTCAGTCTGGATTTAGGGGTATGAAAAAGAGCAACAATTCTGAACATTTTGGCTACGAGTTGTGTTTAGCATCTTGTAAATTTCAAATGAAGGTGTCTGGAGGTACAACTCATCTTTTTCACAGAAGCTAATAAGCAATACATGAATGTTAATAAGCCCAAATAACAATTTTTACACATATAAGAGCATTAACCTAAATAATCTTTTCTGTCTGTCTTTCTAGGGACTGATAAATCATTTTGTTAACTTAACTTTTCCCCACAGCTGTCTTGGAGAGAGGGAGGCTTACATTTATCACACAGTTTTACAAGCCCTATCTGCTGCTGGACAAATGCTCAAAGCTCCATTCTATTTAGATAAGCCCTAAAAAAGTTCAGACATTTAGGTGAAACACATCTGAAGGTAGCTAAACTTTTGAGGCCCAATTTATTTTTTCATTACAAAACTATGAGAAAGGAAAAGGAAAGGTCCCTTTTTTACTGGCTCAGACTTGCACTGCATAGGAGAAAAGAAGGACCTCAGTGACCCTCAGCAGTACCAGCTAACAGAACTCAGCATCTGAAGAGGGAATGAAAGCAATGGAATAATGTGAGAAAGGATATGAAGAAGGACTGGCTGAGATGATCCAGATCTGCACTAGGAAAGACGAGAGAAGCAGGAACAAATACTTCTTCAGTTCAGGAAGAGTGTCTGTTGAATGAGTGACAAGACTACAGGCCAGAAACGGCTACCCAGGCCTCAGTGAGATTTGAACTTGTGATTCCTAGTTTATAAGACCAATGTGGTAACCCTTGAGCTATAGAGCTGGAGCCCAGACACCTTCAGTCTAGGGTGGAAGTTGGTTCTGGCCAATGAGTGATGCGTGACTGATGAACAAACCTTATGAAAAGTTAGTTTTTCCAAATTCTTCTGTTTCAACTTTGTTCTTCTATCACTGATCACAACATGTGCTTGTCATGTGATAGCCCACCCACTTTATCTTGGCATGTCTGCATATATGTTTTGTTCTAACAACTGCCAAGCTAGGAGGCACAACAATGATGATGAAGGGTTTTTCCTGTTATGGAGGGAAAAGCAGGCTTTGCTATGCTCTGTAGGCAAACAGGATTAATCAATCTTCTATGACATTTAAAGAGAACAGGTCAAGCTACAAGAGAAGAGATAAACAGCAGTCAATTAGGTTCCTTCATTGTAAAACATGTTGTGTCTATACCAAAGGCTGTGTTGGAACTATACCAAGGGATGAGAATCTCATTCTGCATCTCTAATCCTGTGCAACTGAGGTTGGTTCCTGGGTCTCTCTCATGGTGGTGCAGATCACAGTAACTCTCAAGGCTCTTGCCATTTGGTTTGAACCCAGATTAAGAACGAAATAAAATGCCTCAAAAAATGGCAAATGGCTCCAAATAAAGGAAAAGTTTTTCTGCTGCTTGCCAACAGACATAGCGTGGTTGGAGGATAGTGAGAATATCATAAGTGATCAACTTTCTGTTCTTTGGAACTTGAACTTTCCATCACCACTGACAAACATGGCATGATCTATCAGTGTTGCTTCATAAATGAAGGTTTCCTTACTGGACTAGCTATGAAAGGATTAAATTTAGCCTTGGTGTAAAGCCTTTGGTTTCACTGGAGTTTTGCAACCTTACAGCAGGGCTGAATTTGGCCTGAAAGGTGGATTTATGAGGTCATAGTTGAATAAGTTAGCAGGTGAACGTTAGTCCCTCCATAAACACAGAGACATCCGCGCACACGCAACTTTTTTGTTGTAACCCTGATCGCACTGAATTGCAAAGCTGGGTAACAAGTCCAGCTCTAAGTCTGAAAAAATAACGTTGAGAATGTGTCCGATATATTGTTCCTGAAACACCTGCATAACCCAGCAGCTCCTTTCTGAGCTTCATGCCTGTCATAGCAACCATTTTTTAAAAGCTCCCGAGCAACAAGCAAATCAGTATAAAACACCAATGCAATCATTCACCGTTCTAGTACGCTCTTCCGTCATTATGCATGGTGGTGTACCGTAACGCTGTTCATTAGAGCCCACCTACACCCATACAGCAATGATCTTCCCACACCGTGCATAAGAATGGCTTGTGTGCTGAGTTTCTTTTGGATTTAGGAATAAACCTGGATTTCTGCATATTCTCCCTTATGCCCACGCACATACGGTATATATTTTCATTCCAAATGGGACCTAAATTGGCAATACTAACATTCAAAGTTCAAGGAGGAGTAAAATACATTTATAATTGTTTCCTGGTGTGACCGGGGTCCCAGTGGGGGCCAGCTATGGTCACCCAAATAGGGTGAACTGCAAAGAAGGGGGCAGACAATCCCCATAAAGCTGGTGGATATTCCAATACTTAGATTTACCAAGCCGGCATAAAACAGCTTCTTTATTACCTTACTGGTTACTCAGAAGTCCAAACAACACAGTTCCCTTAAAGTGATCCAGCCTCAGGCCTCCATCCAGGTACCTAAGTCAAATGTGATGAAGATTGCTGAAAATCTTATTTCATCATATAAAAGAAAAGGTTCTACCAATCCCAAAGGAACAGACACATTACCTCCCAGGTTATTGAATATTCCAGATCTTACCCAAATACACGCTACAGCCAATTCTTATTAACTAAACTAAAATGTATAAAAAACAGAAGACAGAGAGAGAATGGTTAAAAGATCAATATACATACAGACATGAGTTCAGTTCACTGAGGTTCAGATTCATAGCCGAGATGGTGAGCTTTGTAGTTGCAAAGAGTTCCTTTAGAGTTCAGTTAATAGGTTATAGACCAGTATCCAAATATCATATTCAGGGCATACCAGCATAACTGGGACCTCAGTCTTGTGACTCAGACTTCCCCTGATAAAGCCTAAGCAGATCTGAGATAACAGAATCAGGACTCAAGGATCTTTTATCCAATTTCATGTCCTTTTTGACAAATTGTAGTTCAAAAGATAATTAGCATGACTTTGAAGGAGGTCCGTCACCAATACTTAGCTATAGAATTAACATAAGGCAATTTGCTTGTCCCTCCACCATTCACAGATTATTTGCTATACATCTCAAAGAGAGATGAATACAGAGATATCCCGTTTACAATTCATTTAAATGCTAGGATGTTCTTTTGATCTCTGAATTATCAGAATACAGCAAAGACAGGGACTGTTGATTACATCAGTTGACCCTACTCATACATACGTAAATAAATGACAACACAGACATTATCTCCCCACATGTCTTTTGAGGGTTATTTATTTTGCAGGAATACCCTTTATTTTGCAGTTTAACCCTTTCTAGCCATGTGTCGCACTTTGATGAGGTTTCTTTTTAAATAATTTGTTTACTCATTTAATGGAAATGAAAAAGTGGATATTATCACTGTGTAATGTAACACAAAACCACTGAAGACAGAATTGACTTTATACTGTAGAGCACATGCTTTAACTGAAAAGTCATACATGTACTATATAGACATGAACATAAAAATTAATTAATTAAAATATACACACCCCTACCAGAAATAGAAGTGGGGGTGGGGGGAAGAGACCCACACATGACAACTGGTACTCATGTCACTTAATGCACTTCTGGAAGGCTCTTAGATACCATGGTGGCAGGCACAGAATAAGAACCTGAATAAAATAGAATACATGCAAAACATTATTCAGATTGTCAATGGTTTTTTGATATAAGATGCCACATTAAATAGTAAGCATGAAAGGTAAATTACAAACACAGAAACTAATTAAATACAATGCATGGACAGAAATAAAGTCAATCTTATGAACCTCCAAAAAGGCTGAACAGATAATTTCCTTGATGAAGGTCCCAGATACCATGGTGATGGGTGACCTTATACAAACCTAGATGTTTAGAGAATATGGAGAGCTAAAACGATTTTTTTAATTGTGGGGACTCCATACCATCAGTTATTAATCAACTCACTCTGGCGAGGAACCAACTGCAAATATATGCCCTGTTCCAAAGCCCATGGAAGACAAAGTAAAGTCTCCGATAAACTTCAATGGGTTTTGGATCAGGCTTATGGGAAGGTCAGTGGTTTAAGAATCACAGCTCCAAGCATGATTTCCAAAGCTGGGAAATAGAGTTGGTCTTCTGTGTTCCTGGAAGAATTTAAGATGTACAGAAACCTTCTGAAATAACTGTCAAATACATCAAAATCTCTTATGATTAACAGCAACAAAAGAAAGTGAGTATCTTTTTTTTAAAGCATGATTTTAGTTGTTCTTTGTACAATGGTATAATATCAGCTCCTAAATCCCACTGTGCAGTGTGAAAAATGACTCTGTCAATGTGAGACAAAAGTAGGATATTGTATTGAAAAGTAAAACATTTTGTCTAATGGGGAAGAGCTGACACCTGCAGAATGAATAATGCTTAATTGGATTAAACTGACTTGATTTAAATTAAAAATAAAATTAAAAATATTGCACTGCAATTTACACAGTTCCTTTTTTCCATTGTCTCTTCTTGTATTTTTGCTGGGCTTTGTCTCTTTCATCAATACTGCAGTTTAGCAGCAGCAGCATTGTTCTTATTGATATAAATTAAAACCTAAAGGCTAAATACTGTAGGGTATCACATGATATTTGCATAAACTGGAGCTTTTAGTAGTTTGAAGTGCAGTTATTGATGTCTTTATTAGAAACACATGGGCAGATTCTGTTCTCTCTTCAGTCAATATAAAATGGAGAGAGCCACAACATCTTGGCACATTATGTTGCAACGGTTGTATTGTAGTGTTGTTGTAACACTATACAATTTTGTATTGGGACTAGGCAGTGTCACAAAGCAGATATACTGCAATGCAATGTTATGGTGTCATAGTTCTGTGGCTCTCTGCATCTTCATTCATCATTGCTTCTTCCTTCCTCACTTCTTCGCTGCTGGGAAGCAATAGAAGAATCTCTACTTTCTTTACCCCTCATCTAAGCAGCTGAAATGTAAGACGTTTCACATAGGACATACCATCCTCCATTTCCACGGTTGCTTGGAGTAGTCTTACACGCTTGTGAACCACATCACCACTGTGTCCTTAAGGTATATACCATGATATCTGTTTAAAGTAAGATTGGTATATTAAAGTTCTATAGGGAAATTTCATCTTTAAATTATTTTCTTACAATATTCAGTAGCCACTTAAAAATCAGTATCTTAGTTATTTTTCTCTCTCGTCTGTTTTTTGAACAAATATGCGACATTTTATTCTACAAAGTGATTTTTTTTTACTGAGTTACAGAACCACAGAGAAAAGCATATAAAAATCACAGACCTTATTATTTTTGGATTCTTTAAACTTAAAATTGATTTCCTCCCAGTCTGAGGCACTGTATACTCATTTTCAGTCAGGAGTAATTTTTTTCCCCAACATGTTATAATTATAAACCCTTGAGAAACAGATTTTGTAATACAGACACTGGCACAAATCTTAACTGTAGTTATTCTATGGAACACTGCTGCAAGAAGGCTGGAAACCCATTCTCCCAAGAAGAATCTTATTAAAAGAATGAGTGGTTTTAATGACATTTCTTGTGACATTAAAATTCTTTCATTTGGAATCTCAGAGCATCTCTGCTTCCACATTTTTGAAGGTCTAAGGAGAATTGGCTAAAGCCAAAGAACTATGAACCATGACTGAGGGAACCAATCCAGAGAGATAAATCTGGGTTTGTATTCCTATTTTCTCATGCCATGAGTTGTAAATTAATCTATTTAATTCGAACAGCATTTTTATTGCATTCTAAATAATTACTATGGGGGGCACTATTTGAAAACAGTCTACAGAATTTGCAGCTGATCTGGTTCTCCTTTCTGTATTAAATAGTAGAAATTGCCAAACCACTGTTTAAATGTCAATAATGACTGAACTTCAAAAGGTTTGGAGGTTTCATTCACATCAGATAAATTTCACTGCTTGTATCCTTATCCAAATTTGCAAAGTTGTGGAAAGCCTAAGTAGGTTTTCTTGTGAGATTTCAGGTAATTTCTGCTTCTGGTTGGGCTAGAAATATTAGTAATTATCTTTGACTGTATGTATGCATGAGTTTGTTTATATATTATGAATACATGAAGGCAAGATGCCCACCACATGGACATTACAATTTAAGGGTTAAATCCGGCTTACCCAACTCAGACAAATAACAACACTTACCAATTACATAGTACTTTGCATCTATTGATCCCCAATTACTTTACAAAGAGGGTAGCTTTCCCCCTATTTCACAGAGAGGGACACTGAAGCAGAGAGGTTAAACAATTTGCCCAAGATCACACAGTAAGTCAATATAAGAGGTACAAATCAAAGCCCTGTCCCCATCCTGATGCTAGATCTTGCACACACTGAAGTCAATGGCAAAACTTCAGGATCCCTGTTGCTAGTCCATTATATCTCTCTGTCTCCCGGTGTGACCTCTCTGGGCCTACTCAGAGGAATAAGGCAGTCATAGATTTGGTTCTAAATTAGACATTTAATGCAACGTGGGTTGACACCAGAGTTTGGTGAAGGGATGGAAGTTAGGGAAGGCAGAGAAACAACTGAAAGTGAGAAGACACTGCTCTAGGGATGGCACTATTTTTGTTATGTCTCTCTTGTTTTTTAAATATATTTCTTTTGGTTGTGTTTGTTAAAATTACTTAGGCAGTGGAGCTGGACTGGGAATTCCACAAAAAGAACAGCCTCTCTTGCAGTGTCCTGAATCAGGAAGTGCAGAGTGGTTTGGGAGGAGGAGGGGGAAGTTTTCCCAACTTTTCAGAACGTCCAAGAAAGTTTTGCTTCTGTTCTGAGAGAAGGTTCACGATGGGTCTTCATTTATCTAAACCAGTTCACTCATTCACATGTAAATAGTTAAGAGAATCTAAACTGAATCCTGCTCCCACTGAAGTCCATGGCAAAACTCTCACTGATATCAATGGATTCAGGATTTATCCTTTTGTGAGAGTATCACATTAGTATTCAATGCCCTGCAACTAAAACTGGGGATTAGCAGAATTATAGAATTTATCTCAGACTGCAATTAACTTTTGTGCTTTCAAATTAAGGGGAGAAGAGGGGGAAATCATTGACAACCCTCTGCCCATGTAATTATCATTTTACACTTAGGCAAAACAATCTCCCAAATGTGAAAACTAGCTAACACCTCTGAAAGGCAGGGGGAATCTCAGACTGATCCATGAACTTACCCCTTTTAATATCTTTAGCTATTGCAACAGGAAACAATTTTTCATCCCTTTTCCTTCCACCTGACTTCCACCACCGACGATTAGAGCCTTATGCTGGGGTTGGTTTCCTTGGCTTGTAGGCCCCAAAGGTCAGCTCTGATGTGACCACAGAACTTGACAGCTCTAAATTCACATAATAAATGCACATAGCTTGCAGGAGATTACAACCAGCCACTAATTTACTAAACTCAATGCTGTTTTTAACCACTAAATATACAAACTCCGAACCTGCTACGTTCCTCTCCTATGCAAACCTATGGAGGAGACTGAGGTAGCCAAAACTCCCTGTTGGGCTGAATGTGCAGTCCTTGATTACGTTCTCCTCTCATGAACCACACTGCAGGTCCAGCAGGGTCATGGCACAGGGAGGGACAGAAAAAGCTGCAGCAACCAGGAACCTTGGGGGACTGTCCCCAACCTGGAAAATCCCATTCTGGGAGACACTTATATCTAGGGTGACCATATTTTCCTATGCTGAATACGGGACACCTGGTAAAATTACTCATATTCAAGCGAGTTCAACGGCAATCAATCAGAACTATGCAGTTCTAACGTTCAAATTAACATCAAGTTGACTGAGCCTCTGTTAAAAAGAATCCAACTACACAATATTTATTTTTATTTACCTACTTATCTTTAAGGCTTTAGGGTTCACGCAGGAAGAGGTGACACACATACACTCCTGTACACCTCTCTCACACAGTGGGGGTGACCGACCGACCGACCTGACCCTCCCTGCCTGGCGCTCTCTGCCCTTCATGCCTGGCTGGGCCCCCAGGATGGATCGCCTCTTCTGGTACCTGGCGCCACCTCTTCCCATGGCAACACGTAGGGGGGCACACAGGGTCACATGCCCCCCCCCCCAGATTTCTGCCAGGGTTCATACCAGACTGTGGCCAGCAGCAGCCTTTCAGCACTGTGTGGGAGGGAAGGGACCAGAGCTGCTTCCAGCCACAGGGGGCAAAAAAGGAGAAGGGATGACCTGGCCTCTGTCTTTGCAGTCCCCTCCTGTGGCTGGCAGCAGCTTGTCCCTTCCTGCCCGCACGGTGTCGAAAGGCAGCTAATACCTCCAGGCTGCTGCTGGCCACCGACATAACCCAGCCGCTTCCTGTCCCCAGGCTACAGCGTGGCAGGAAGGGGTTAAGCCCTAAGGACGCATTGTGCACCAGGGCACCAGAACCTGACTGCAGGGGCTTGAGCAAACCCGGCCAGAGAAGTGGCTCAGCAGGGAAGGGTGCCTAGGGAAGGTTCCCTGGGGGCATGACCCAGGGTGGGGGGGCAGATGAAGAGGGTGCTAAGCCCCTGTCGGGGAGGCTGCTGTGGCACCTGCAGGGTCAGGGAATGAACAGGCTGGAAATTGCTTCCCCCCCGCCACTCCAGAGCTTAGCTGAGGGGCGCAGAGGCTGCCCTGTGCCAGCGCTGTGTGGGGCTGTGGCACATGCAGGGCTTGGCTCCTCCTGGCCAGTGCCCTGGGCCAGAGGGTCTTGGGCTTTCCCGGGGTACCGGCCCAGCCAGAGGCAGTGGGGGAAGGAAGGAGCTTGCCAGCCAGGCTGTTGGTGAGCTAAGTGCTCCGACCAGGGGCTGCTTCACGGCACAGCTCTGGGAGTGGGATGCGCCCTGCCGGGGGGCGGGGAGGATATGGAGGAGCAGTGAGGCAGGGGGCGAAGGGTGAAGGGGCAAAGCAGGGTGTGGAAGTGGGGAAAAAAGCACAGACATCTTAGTCTTCTAGGAAGAGCAAGAGTCAGGCTAACTCTAACAGCTAATAACGCGAGACTTCCAGGCAGGGCCTGGGCGCGTGGAAAAGAACTGTAAGAGAGGGTGTTTTGACCTTGTGTTAGATAAGAATGGAACGCAGACTATTGCAAGAACTGCTGAGAAAAGTAAGATAGCAGGAAGGAATATGTATAAACAAAATGCAGTTGTTGATCATTACTGTATGTAATAAATGCTTGCCTTAATTGTTTATCTTTTGGGAGACCTGCCGTTGTGCACTCTCCCCCTTGCAATATTGCTTGAGAATAAACTGCCTCTGACATGTTGCAACCAACCTAAGAGTGAAGACTGTGTTATTCTTCCACAATAGTAATAACTAGCAGTTTCACCAGCATGTGGAAGTTAAGTTACTGTATAAAGTAGATTGTGCTTCTTCAAATAATCCGTCTGCAGGTGACTGATGAGATTTCAAAGTCCACAGGTTGACACTGCAAGGGAGGAGGAAGCTGGGTTCTAGAAGATTCTTCACATAAGCCTGTGGGGTAGAGCCTCAGAAGTTAATACAGACAAGTCTCCAGTTGTACAGCATCCCCTTCCACATGGAAGAACACTCCTTGTGGTAGGAATGGCTCCTGGGGTTAAGCACTGTCCATGGATGGAAGCATGAAGTGAGGGGCAATAATACGGAGAAAAGAGATCTCAGATGGAAGTTCCTTCCCAGCGGTAGATTGGTGGAGGTCTACAGGTTTAGAGGTGGAACTATGGCTCTCTTCTGCCAAGGAAACAAACCCTTTCCAGAGGGGAGAGATTGCAAATTAAAACTCAGAGGTTCCACTCTGCTATATGAGAATAACTCACATGGGAGAAACTGAGGCACTCACTGCTACTGGAAGCAGTGAGAGTTTTACTTGCATTACCACACTTTATTCTAGATTATGTTGAAGTATGCTGATAATTTAGCTTATCTCCTTCTACAATCTTTTTTTGTGTGGGGGGCATAATATCTCAGGTTTTTTAAAAAATATAATAAAGACCAGATAGCTTTGATTTAAATATTACATTTTTATAATAAATACAATTGTAACAACATAATGAAATTTCTGAGCAAAAGTTCTTTTCCAGAAGAATAATCTTTAACTGGTATGAAATGCCTCACTGGAATTCTGTCAGGTTTTAATTTCAGTTTGAATAAATAATGTAAGACACCAGTCTGAGAAAGATAAAGGTGAATTTCATGTACTTCCAGCTCACCATAATGGAAATAATAACTACTTGAGTAAAAAACAAGTTTCCAATTAGTTTCTCTGAAATAATATTGTCTCTTTTTTATAGATACCATAGCTCATTTTGAAACCTAATTTTGATAATATATAAACATTTCTAAAACCGCTATTCCCACTGGAAGAGTGACAATTACAGATTTTGGCAGTACATGTTGGGATTGTAGCTGTACTGAGCAAACAATCTTTGCCTTTCTTTTGCTGAATCTTAAACAATGAAATGGGGGAAATCAATTTAAAATCATCCTTATGATGGAGATATTCTTCCTGGAACATTTTATGTTACATTATTGGATAATGTTCATAAGACAATGCCTGCCAGGTTTGCAGCTTTCTAAAGTTATTAAATTTCTTTAGAAAAAAAAAAGATAGTTGTGCCAGTCTCTCTCTTTTTTTAGTTAATAATTCACTTTATTTGTGTAACCTTCATGGCACAATAAAAGCAAAATGGAAATGTCTCAAATGCTACCCAAGGTTGTTAATTAATTAATTTATTTTACATTTTGAAATCACTCTAAGCATCTAATGTGTGTTGGAAGAAAAAAAACCAACCCAAGACTACATTAAATAGTTTGAAAGGATTCTTTGATAGGACATGACAGGACTATATTCTAGTTAGTAGCACCCAGTGATTTGTGTTTTCACTTATGTCTGTCATCTATTATATGTCTGTAAAATTTGATGAAATAATACATAGAATCTTACTATTCAGTAAGATGTATTTTATTCAAGAAGAAAAATCCAGGATCTTTTTTTTCTATGTTGTACACTTTATTATAAAATTATAAATCATTTTTATATAGTGGGAAAATTCATTTAGGGCCTGATTCAAAGGCCACTGAAGTCCATGAAGACTCCCATTGATTTCAATGGGCTTTCAATGACGCATTCATAGAACTCCCATCAGCAAAGGAGCTGACCCAAATTGGAGTTGCCCAAGTCTACATCTAAAGGGCAGGATTTGGCCATTAGTCTGTAGGGGCTCAGTCTGAGTCTTGTGTCTGACTGTAAGTTATATCAAAAAGAAGAACATCACACGCATTTGAGAGGCTGGTAGTGGCCTCTGCTACAAAACAACAATGGTGCTGGGGTTATAATGAGCTCTGAAAGGCACATGGACAGCATTCAAGGGTTTTGAAAAGGAGAGCTGTTTGAGTGGAAGTGTGAGGTCTTAGGCTAGGTCTATACTAGCGGGGGGGATCAACCTAAGATACGCAACTTCAGCTACGTGAATAGCGTAGCCGAAGTCAGCGTATCTTAGGTCGATTTACCTGGCCGTGAGGACGGTGGCAAGTCGACCGCTGCCACTCCCCCATCGACTCCGCTTCCACCTCTCGCCTTGGTGGGAGTTCTGGAGTCGACGGCAGAGCGATCGGGGATCGATTTTGTCACGTCTACACTAGAACCGATAAATCGATCCCCGATAGATCGATCACTACCCGCCGATTCGGCGGGTAGTGTAGACATGCCCTTAGTCCCACCCACCAGGGGCTTTCAGAGTTCTGCTTAAAACCATTGTGTCTGGGGCATGTTTCATGATCACCAGCTATTTCGTGTGCTGAATGGAACAGACACTGTACCTAAGCCTCCCCAAATGCATCGTCAATATAGAGCTTTCTGCATTCATAGGATAGAATAATAACAGCAATAGCCAAAATATTATCAGGAGCATGCGTTGAACTCTGATCATGTGTGGAGGATGCCCATATAAGGAACCCTGCTTATTATAGCCAGGTTGGTACATACAAGATCTGACAAAACAAAGAGCAATGTATGGTTTAAGCTGTGCTCTAATAATCTCCACCTCAGTAGACAGGGTCCTCAGGACAGGCTGGTGTTAAACAAGTATCAAAAGGGGAGTGTAAAAAGAGGGAAGATATGAGCACTCAACACAAAACTGAGATGTTGAGAACACAATTAATCAAGGCACCAAAGGACATGAAGAGAAGAAATTAGTGAATTGCCTATATACCAGTGCTAGGAGTGAAGCGGCGCGGGCCGAGGGATGTGCTGGCAGCGGCTTCCCGCCGCCCCCATTGGCCCGGGACGGCGAACCGCGGCCAGTGGGGGGCCACGATCGGCCGAACCTGCCGCGTCAGCAGGTAAATAAACTGGCCTGGCCCGCTAGGGTGCTTACCCTGGTGAGCCGCGTGCCAAACGTTGCCGACCCCTGCCTTAAATGAAGAGCCGCTCAGAACAGGCTGTGAACAATCCATAGATTGACATTTGATCATAAAATTATTCAAACCATTTTGAATAACTAATGAATTCACAAAAATTATGAGCTGTTTGCAGACACATTCCAAATGGAGAAAACAAAGTTTAAATCCACCAAATAATATTGCACACACCAAATAGTTTGCCTAGCTCCATACATGATCTTTTATTTAGAGAGTGCACCAAAACTAAAAATGCATTGCTAAGCACCGTAACCCTTAGAGTCTTTCCCAGCCAAGACAGCCAGAAATTGGAGACAGTAATTCTTCTCCTTATGTGTGTTTTATGACTTATGTGCGTGTTACCTGGAACTTGTTTTAAAGGATCAAAGGTAACTTAGAACCAAATGCACATGCGAATCTTCCTAACCACTAGTTTTAAATTGGGAAAAGATAATATATGTTCAATCCACGTAAATGTGTTTTCATATGAATATGTTGCTTTCTGTGCTGGATTTGGTAAACATTAGCATAGTAATTTCTAAAGTGTTTTGCATTTCATAACAAACTTGACTGACAACCCTAAAGTGCTGTGTCTTCGAGAAGAAAAAGATGGAGCAGGCTGTATTATCTAAGCATCCTCTGGGAACATCTTGGAAATGATACAGTAGCATCTCGGGTTAAACAACACTTTTAGTTCAATAGATACTCTCTGCTCGATACCAGTGGAGAATGTGTCCCATTGCATCAACTTTCTCAGCATCTGCAATGTCATTCTATGCAGCAAGCATATCCTTAAAAAAATGTTTCTCGTGCCAAATCAGTCTAGGGCAGGGGTCGGCAATGTTTGGCACGCGGCTCGCCAGGGTAAGCACCCTAGCGGGCCGGGCCAGTTTATTTACCTGCTGACGTGGGAAGCTGCGGCCAGCACAACCCTCGCCCGTGCCGCTTCCCGCCGCCCCCATTGACCCGGGACGGCGAACCGCAGCCAGTGGGGGCCGCAATCGGCCGAACCTGCCACGTCAGCAGGTAAATAAACTGGTCCAGGCCGCTAGGGTGCTTACCCTGGAGAGCCGCGTGCCAAACGTTGCCGACCCCTGGTCTAGGGACTAGAAAGGACGTCTGTCATTGGCAAAATAATTTATATTTACACTTGTTAGTGTGAGTGGACAAAATCAAGCATCTCTCCCACTGGAGCAAGACATACTTCATATTCAGATTTTTAAAGATATTTAGGAGTTGCTGTGCTCAGTGTCGCAATGACTAACTGGTTTAGGAGCCTAAATCTTCTTTTCATAAAGGTAGTTAGGAGGAAAAAAAAGTCATTGACAGACAATCAGAGATGGAGAATTACCACAGACAACATTTTTGACATGTTGGCAACTATGTTTTAAAATATTGTCCACGGTTTAAAGATCTAGAACCCCAGACACAGGTATTAAGGGCCAGATTTTGCGCCCCCCACCCCATGATCAAGTTGAGTAGTACCTAATTTCATAGTAGTCCCACTGATATCAGTGGAGAAAGGTGCTACTTATTGTGAATGAGAGTGGAAGAATCTGGTGCTAAATGACGCCCAAGGTCATGCAGGAAGTCTGAAGCAGAGCCAATAATAGAACAGAGGTTTCCTGACTCCCTGTCCTCTTTTGAACCACAAAACCATGTTTCTTTTCTAGAAACAAAATGAAACCCAGCCCAGCAAGAAGAGAAAAATTCTTCAGGTTGAGGTTAGACCCCGGGCCTGGTGTCTTAAAATTCCACCTGCCCTGCAGCAAGGGACTGTATGTTTTACAGGAACTCTATGTCATTCAGTGGAGTGCAAGGCAGGAATCCCCTGTAAGAAGTGGAGTTTTAAGGCTTGCATTCTGTGAAAAATGCCCCGTGAAACTGTACATTAGATGGATTCCATGTTCAAAATGTGCAGACCAATAAGTAAATCAAATAATTCTACCCACACTATGGGTGTGTGTCTACATTACAGATGAGACTGTGCTTCCCAGCGTGGGTAGACAGACAATATGCTAGTTCTGCTAGAGCTAGCATGACAGTGAAGCCAGGGGTAGCGTGATCAATGGCTTGGGCTAGCCATAGGTTTGTCCTCAGGTGGCTAACCTGAGCTGCTGCCCGTGCTACTGCAGGCTACGCTAGCATGTCTGTTTACCTGTGCTGGGAAGCATGCTCCCAGCTGCACTATAGAAATATCCAATGAGGAAATCAGCCACTGACACTGTGAAAAAGGAAAGGATGGAAGAGGAAACACACGTGATAACGATCAGTGACACTTTTTATGTACCGTCATTGTATGGAGCATGCAAGAAGAAATTCTTGGCTGCTGGAGAAACAATAAAACTGGGCCTTGATGAAATGGAAATGAAAATCAGGGTAAAACAGGGCCAACTAAAAATAACAAAATGGAGTTTTAAAAGGCTTTA
This sequence comes from Terrapene triunguis, assembly GCF_002925995.2. Lineage (NCBI taxonomy): Eukaryota > Metazoa > Chordata > Testudines > Emydidae > Terrapene > Terrapene triunguis. Next base: position 7,004,554 of record NW_020698242.1, read on the forward strand.
TTGCAGGGGTCGGCAACGTTCGGCACGCGGCTCGCCAGGGTAAGCACCCTAGCGGGCTGGGCCAGTTTATTTACCTGCTGACGCGGCAGGTTCGGCCGATCGTGGCCCCCACTGGCTGCGGTTCGCCGTCCCGGGCCAATGGGGGCGGCGGGAAGCGGC
>NW_020698242.1:7009712-7044766 GCF_002925995.2 Terrapene triunguis
TTTTTACAGATCCAGACTAACACAGCTACCCCTCTGATACATTACATCCTGTAAAATTTCATGGTGCACTATACGACATATCAAACAAACACTGGCTTTCCAATGAATAGCAATTTTCTGCCCTAGGTTTTACGATGAAGATGGGATCAGCAAATATGCAGGTCATCAGTGGTTTTTGAAATGGCAAACTGTGCTGGCAGGTGAGCATGTCAGCTTATTTTTACTGCCAGAATTGAAATTCTATTGAGTCGTAGACACCCTGGCCCAGAATTTGGCCGCTGCCTTTGAGGGGGTGAAATTTGTTACAGCCAGACATGCAAACATTTGGCTAAACCTCTTTCAGACACATTATGAAAATGAGTTTTTTTTCTCACCTTCCCCTCCCTTCTCTATGATACGCAATGGTATTTGTCCAAAACCGGAGCTCAGTTAATGACTGCAGGGGCTTTAGACTGTCTCACTCATCACAGTTTGTTTTAACTAATTAGCTGTGTGGCTTAGGGCAAGTCATTCAGTCCCCTCCCCAGATCTCATCCTCCCTCTCCCCCACCCTGGGAAAACCCACAGGAGGGGGCTCTGAGAGGAAATCTCCACAAAGATAGTCATGTGGAGATCTCTCCTATTGTCCCGCTGCAGGGAGGAGGCTGTAACCCCTGCAGAAAATACCATGGGCCATCCCCAAGCTCGATAGATCCTTGTGGTCATGGGGGAACAGGAAGGTCAGGCTCATCCTCACACAGTCCATGTGCCTCTGTAATGGCTCAAGCTCCTGCAGCCCTTCCTTGACCAGGTCCCTGGGAACCAGGGCTCCCAAAGGAGAGCTATATAGAAAAGATAATACGTTCTCGGACGGTATTATCTTTTCTGAGTTCCATGGAGCATGGGGCTGGGCAATCATGTGCATGCTCCTTGTTTCCACCCCAGGCCCTTTCCATGCCTCCCCCCAGCCTAGGAAGTCTTCACCCCTCCCCCTCAGCATAGACCATGGAACACATGGAGAGACTGCTGCATGGTCTGGAGCCTGGGATTTCCTCTCAGGCCCTGGGTGGAGGTGAAGCCATAGAGACAGCTCAGCCCTCTTTTCAGTGGAAGGGGGAAGAAATGCACATGGGAGGATCTCCTCTGTGTGCAGAATTAGGCACTTGTCTTAGTTTCTCCATTTGCACAATTGGGAGAAGTCACTTACCTCGACTAGTGAAGTGCTGCAAGGATTAACTGCTGTTTGTGCAGAGCTTTGAAGACATCCAGTGCTTGTGTGGAGAAGTGAAAGAAAGTCATCAGAGAAACTTAACTTGCAGCTTTGGGGAGAAAGGCCAGGGAAGGGCCATGTTTAGAGGAACAATTTTCCTTTGAGTTGAGTAAGTCACAGGGCTGAGACACAGGGGACCTGAGTTTTGTTTGAGCTCTGCTACGGACTTCCGATGTCATCTACAAGTCCTGTAACCTCTTCGTGCTTTGGTTTCCTTATCTGTAAAATGGGGATAACAACACTTCCCCCCTGGCCAGCAAGGCTGAATTCATAAATGTTCAAGAAGGCCTTTGAAATCCTACGTTGGAAGGAGCTTTAGAAATGCAAAGTGCTGTTATTTTATATGTGCATCCTAAAAATCAGCCTCAGAAGCAGCCGGAACTCTCACTTGCATGAAAGTCTAGAATTCTTAGAGGGAGGAATCGACTCGGCGCCATCAACTGGAGTTCACCACACAAATTAGAAGAGCACATCTCAGAGGTGGTGACATGAGCTCCAAAGGAGAGAAGCATTGCAGGTTGCATATTGTGATAGCTGCTACTGACTGAGCCATACAACAATAGCTACTGGGAAAGAGGCTGCTTCACAGCTTTTCTAGCATGAAGAGATACCACTGATGCTGATTTATACAAAAAGAAGAGAGGAGGCGGCAGCTGGCTGCCCACACAAATGGGGTTTTCTTGGGAAAGATTAAATATAGATAGCCTGTGAGGTCAAGTTTTACAACCTTCTACTAGAAACAACTTCACAATCCAACTAGGTGCTCACTTAGAAGACACAAAACTGGAGAAGATAAACTTCCTTCTCATCTGATCCCTGTAGCTCATGGAGGGAGGAGCAGGCGTGCGGCACAATACGGTGGCAGAAGACACTCACAGATAGCTCACTCTACTTTTGATTTTAATGAGCCCACAGTTTATTTAGGTTCCCCATCTGCCTCCTTGGTAGTGAGTGGTGTCTTTCTCTGCGAGCAACCGCAGTGTTCTCAGTACTTGTGGGGTAAGCTGCCACTCCAGGAGAGCACGGATAGTAGATTTTGGCTTTTAACTATCAGGTGGAAAAATCAGTGAACGCTCCCACACTGAAAAAAAATCACGAAAGGGGGAAAAGTTTGAATGACATTTAATCAGCAGCAAGACCCACAGAAAGGAGGCCCTAGTGTGAAGAGACCAAGCTTTTCAGTCATTTGATTGAGAACACATAGCTATCTATTCCTTAGCTCCTCAATGCGGCAGAGCCAAGAGTCTATTTGCAATAATATGCACTTTTCCATGTATGCCTCTATTGTATACTTTGTATAAACCTGCAATGCATTCCTATAATACATTACTCTGAGGATAAAGGAACATCTGTTTTGGAATTCCCCACCACTGGACATCAGGATGAGCTCCAGTCTAGCCATCTACAGAGTGCGATGCAACAGCCATCTCTTCACACATGCTTTCCCCCAGTATAAGAACCAAATAGTCGCTCCATAGTCAATGAGACAATAGCACAATTACACTCCTGTTGTAAGATAGCCATTGAGACTGATCCAACTCTGGAAGCAGTTTAATATGAGGGAGTGAGGGTAATACTGATCTCACGGAGATAGGGAAGATGGCAATAGATGTATGCTTATACATAGATTGGTTATTAATCATGGGCTTGATTCTTCCACTTTTTCTACCACAGTATCCCTGGAGGTTGTTAAACTGAAGCTACTAAAGTTAGATATTTTAAAATCAGCAGGTCCAGATAAATTGCATCCAAGAGTTTTAAAAGAGCTGGCTGAGAAGCTTGGTGTACCATTAATGCTGATTTTCAATAAGTCTTGGAGCACTGGCGAAGTTCCAGAAGACTGCAAGAAGCTAACGTTTCTCACCAATTTTTAAAAAGGGTAAACAGGATGACCCTGGTAATCATAGGCCTGTCAGCCTGACATCTGTCCCTGGCAAGATAATACAGCAGCTGATGCAGGACTCCATTAATATAGAATTAAAGGAGGGTAAGGTAATTAATGCAAATCAATATGGGTGCATGGAAAATAGATCTTGTCAAATTAACTTAATTTTTTTTGATGAGATTACAAGTTTGGTTGATAAAGTTAATAGTATTAACTTTATACAGTTAGACTTCTGTAAGGCATTTGACTTGGTATTACATAGCATTTTGAATAAAAAACTAGACTGACAAAATTAAAATGGCACACACTAAATTGATTAAAAGCTGGCTAACTGATAGGTCTCAAAATGTAATTGTAAATGGGAAATCTTCACTGAGTGGGTTTGTTCCAGTGGGGTGCTGCAGGAATTGGATCTTGGCCCTATGCTATTTAACATTTTTATCAATGACCTGGAAGAAATCATAAAATCATCCCTGATGAAGTTTTCAGATGACACAAAAATTGGGGGAATGGTAAATAATGATGAGGACTGGTCACTGATTCAACACGATCTGGATTGCTTGGTAAACTGGGTGCAAACAAACAGTATGCATTTGTAAATGTAATGGCTAAATGTAAATGTACACATCTAGAAAAAAAGAATACTTACAGGATGGGGGACTCAATTCTGGGAAGCAGTGACTCTGAAAAAGATTTGGGGGGTCATGTTGGATACTCACCTGAACATGAGCTCCCAATGTGACGGTGTGGCCAAAAAAGCTAATGTGATTCTGGACTACAGAATTTTGAGTAGCAGCAGAGAGGTTATTTTACTTCTATACTTAGCAGTAGTGCAATCACTGCTGGAATACTATGTCCAGTTCTGGTGTCCGCAGTTCAAGAAGGATGATGCTAAACTGGAGAGGGCTCAGAGAAGAGACACTGGAATGATTAGAGGAGTCCATTTACGGTGATTGAGCTCTTGAGTCTATTTATCTTAACAAAGAGAAGTTTAAGGGATGACTATAAAGATGACTGGAAGTCTATACGTATGTACATGGGGAACACATATTTAATAATTTAGCAGAGAAATGTATAACACGATCCAATGGTTGCAAGCTGAAGCTAGACAAATTCAGACTGAAATAAGACGTACATTTTTTAATGGTGAGAATAATTAACCATTGGAACAATTTCCAAGGGTTGTGGTAGACACTATATCACTGACAATTTTGAAATTATTGGATATTATTCTAAATGATCTGCTCTAGGAATTATTTTGGGGAAGTTCTATGGCCTGTGTTTCTCAGGAGGTCAGACTAGGTGATCACAACGGTCCCTTCTGGCCTTGAAATCCATGAATCTACTCATATTGAGTAATACCTTACTACATGAATAGTCCCCAGCAGATTTCTCTGATGACTCGTGGAGTAAGAATTGGGTTGTATTTGAATATTGTTAGCGTGCTCAGCACCATACAAAACAAAGAAGAAGGCACAGTCTTTGCTCCAACAAACTCTCACAGTCTAGTTACTAATCAATTACTGATTTATCTAATCAATTTTTTTCCTTGGACATTTAGTATTTTCCGAGTAGTGTTTTTAGTATTATGTACAAGCTCTTTGACTTTCTGACATTTCAGATGCATCCAGGGCCTGTTCAAGATATGATACAATCCATAAATCTTAAATTTTAGCCAGATTCTCTTTTGTACGAGCTGCTACTTGGGAAGCAGTTAGCATTTTTTTTTTCCAATTATGCACGTTGTATCTTACTCAAGTTCCTGTTATTATGCGGTAAGCGTTTTGGTCTGAACATTAAAGCAAAGAAAAAATGTTCAGGTCCTAAGGGAGGAATAAAATCCACTAATCCAACATGGGTTTTATTTGCACGTTGACTATCAACAGGTGCTGAGAATTGCAGGATTCCCAGAGCTTCAAACAGGAGTAGAGAGTAACAAACAGGACATTTATTTCAACTCAGATTTTTATTTAAGTCTTTATTCTAGTTACATAGCTAGATAATTGGGCATCCGGCTAAAACTCTTTGACATACACAAGCTTTGAAAATATTGTTAATCTTTAAAATCAATATTGCATTTAGGAAATTGCTCACATCCCTCTACGTTTGCGACTCTCAATTCATCCACATGCCATTTCACGAGCCATTTAACCACATAGGAAAAGACATTACTTTCTGTTAATCACTCATGAACAACTCATGCCACCCGTATATTAATTATTGTGCAAATGATGTTATCATTTCTATTTACTCATAGCAAGTTGAATTTTTAAAAGAAAATGTAGCATAAAGAACTCACGTAGTTATGATCAAAGTGCTGGTTAAAAAGGTGCTTGAGCATATCCAATTGATTATGTAATATATGGGTCTGCAAGAAATGGGCAATCATAATCTCGCCATTATGGTCTAAGAACCAAATAGTCCCTCCATACTCAATGATCTAAAAGTCAGACTGTTAAAATAACAAAATGAAGCTTCCCTCATTTAAGAATTTGATGGCTGGAAATAGAGGTTATGGAAGTCAAACAATGGAGATGCGGTTATAATTTCCTAAAGCTGCTCTATTTGATTTCCCTTTATCTCTGTGAATTATCATGGCCAAGAACTTGTATTTGAACTTTGCAGAGTGGCTGAGCAACGCTGTCTGCCGTGCCTGTCAATAGATAGCAGAGTTACTGTAGGCAAAATGCATATCTATATGCTCCAGCTTTTTTTAGTTACACTACAGATCATGCATTCATGTTATTAGCAAACTCTGAGATCTTTGGATCTCTGTGTGGCAAGAGGGCACCACTGGAAAAGAGTGGGTCTAGAAGACACGGGAGGTGGGGATTCAGCTGTGGACATGAGCTGGCTTTTGTTGCAAAAACAGTGCCAGCCTAGTCAAGACAAGGAGGTTGCTCTGGTGTTCCTGAGAGCAGAGTTTGACCCAGAGTTCTGATAACGTTAAGATTATAGCAGAAACTCTCAGTCACAAGGACATTCACTGCTAAAGCCTTGTGACGGGGCGTGCTTAACACTCGTGAGCACCTCCTGTCAGCTGTTGCCCTCCTAAGGCGGGTTTTCAGTGGCTCAGACCTCCGGCAAAGTCACACACAGTCAAGCACATGAAGGAACCCCTTCCGGGATAACAAAGGCTCAACAACGGACCATGAAATCTGGTCTCCCCCCTGAAATCTGGTCTTTTGTATACTTTTACCCTATACCAGGAGTCGGCAACGTTTGGCACGCGGCTCGCCAGGGTAAGCACCCTGGTGGGCCGGGCCAGTTTATTTACCTGCTGACGCGGCAGGTTCGGCCGATCACGGCCCCCACTGGCCGTGGTTCGCCGTCCTGGGCCAATGGGGGCAGCGGGAAGCCGCGGCCAGCACATCCCTCGCCCGCGCTGCTTCTCGCCGCCCCCATTGGCCCGGGACGGCGAACCGTGGCGAGTGGGGGCCGCGATCAGCCGAATCTGTTGCATCAGCAGGTAAATAAACTGGCCCGGCCTGCCAGGGTGCTTACCCTGGCAAACCGTGTGCCAAACGTTGACGACCCCTGCCCTATACTATACAGATTTCACAGGGGAGACCAGCGTTTCTCAAACTGGGGGTCCCGACCCAAAATGGGGCTTTGGGGAGGAGGGGGGGCATAAGGTTATTGTAAGGGGGGTCGCGGTATTGCCACCCTTACTTCTACACTACCTTGAGAGCTGGGAGGCTGGAGAGCAGTGGCTTCTGGCTAGGTGCCCAGCTCTGAAGGCAGCACCCCACCAGCAACAGTGCAGAAGTAAGGGAGGCAATACCATACTATGCCACCCTTACTTCTGAACTGCCTTCAGAGCTGGGTGGCCGGAGAGTGGTGGCTGCTAGCCAAGGGCCCAGCTCTGAAGGCAGTTCAGAAATTAGGGTGGTAATACTGCGACCCCGGCCTACAATCCTCTTTTGGGTCAGGACCCCGTCAGTTACAACACCATGAAATTTCAGATTTAAATATCTGAAAGCATGAAATTTACTATTTTTAAAATCTTATGATTGTGAAATTGACCAAAATGGACTGTGAATCTGGTAGGGCCCTACACATAGCCCCTTCTGCTTCACCCTTATCTCCAGGCTGAAGTTCTCAACTCCTCTCTTTCCTCAGCAAATGCCAATGCCACCAGAACCCATCTTCCAGCAAGGAGCACCCTTCCTTACTCCTCTGGTCCAAGCCAGGAACTGAGCTGCTCAGGCCCTGCAGCTCCTTTTAACCAAGCCTTCTGGGCTCTGATTTGCTGATTCCCTGCAGCCTTTCTAGGCAGGCCTGGAGGACCCACCTTCACTGCTCCTTTTCTGGGGCGAGGTGTGATAAGACCTTAAGTTGAGGGTCTCAGTGGGCCCAGTATACCACATCACAAGCAGATACTCTGGCCTTAACATCTCCCTGTGTGATTTGCCTTTAGTGTGCTATTGTGTGTGAGTGCTATGAGACATGATCCCCACCCCCTAAATTCAAACTCAAGAAGCAGGTGGCAGACTAACACAGAGGCCACGGGGCCCACCACAGGCAGCACTAGCTCTTATCTGAAGGAATAAAACCCTGTCTGCAACCCCATATGTTTTGGTGCTTGGCAACAGAAGCAGCATGAGCCACCACTGCCTTGACCACTCAGAGGGGGCTTCTCTTCTAGGGTGACCAGGTGTCTGGTTTTCAACCAGAACATCCGGTTGAAAAAGGACCCTGGCGGCTCCGGTCAGCACCACCGACCAGGTCGTTAAAAGTCTGGCTGGCGGTGCTGTGGAGCTAAGGCAGGCTAATCTCTACCCATCCTGGCTCCATGCTGTGCCCCGGAAGCGGCCAGCAGGTCTGGCTCCTAGGCAGAGGGGGGGCGGGGCTCTGCGTGCTGCCCCCTGCCCTGAGCACCAGCTCCACACTGGTTCCCAGCCAATGGGATCTGCACGGGCGGTGCCTGCGGGCGAGAGCAGCGCGCAGAGCCACCTGCCATGCCTCTGCCTAGGAGCTGGACCTGCTGACCACTTCTGGGGCACAGCGCGGTCCGCAGTGCCATGACAGGCAAGAAGCCTGCCTTAGCTCCCCTCGCTGCACCTCTGACAAGGAGCTGCCAGAGGTAAGCCTGTGCCCCAACCTCGAGCCCCAACCCCCTGCCCCAGCCCTGAGCACCTCCAAACCCAGAGCCCACTCCTGCACCCCAAACCCCTCAACGCTGGCTCCATCCCAGAGCCTGCACCCACAGATGGAGTCTCATAGACTCATAGACTTTAAGGTCAGAAGGGACCATTATGATCATCTAGTCTGAACTCCTGCACAACGCAGGCCACAGAATCTCACCCACCCACTCCTGTAAGAAATCCCTAACCTATGCCTGAGTTACTGAAGTCTTCAAATGCTGGTTTAAAGACCTCAAGGTGCAGAGAATCCTCCAGCAAGTGACCCATGCCCCACGCTGCAGAGGAAGGCGAAAAACCTTCAGGGCCTCTGCCAATCTGCCCTGGAGGAAAATTCCTTCCCGACCCCAAATATGGTGATCAGTTAAACCCTGAGCATGTGGGCAAGACTCACCAGGCAGCACCCAGGAAAGAATTCTCTGTAGTAACTCAGATCCCACCCCATCTAACATCCCATCACAGACCATTGGGCATATTTACCTGCTAATAATCAAAGATCAATTAATTGCCAAAATCAGGCTATCCCATCATACCATCCCCTCTATAAACTTATCAAGCTTAGTCTTGAAGCCAGATATGTCTTTTGCCCCCACTGCTCCCCTTGGAAGGCTGTTCCAGAACTTCACTCCTCTAATGGTTAGAAACCTTCATCTAATTTCAAGTCTAAACTTCCTAATGTCCAGTTTATATCCATTTGTTCTTGTGTCCACATTGGTACTAAGCTTGAATAATTCCTCTCCTCCCTGATATTTATCCCTCTGATATATGTATAGAGAGCAATCATATCTCCCCTCAGCCTTCTTTTGGTTAGGCTAAACAAGCCAAGCTCTTTGAGTCTCCTTTCATAAGACAGGTTTTCCATTCCTCGGATCATCCTAGTAGCCCTTCTCTGTACCCTTCAACCTGTCCCACACCCCAACCCCTGCCCCAGCCCAGAGCCCCCTCCCACACCCCAACCCCTCATCTCCAGACCCACCCCACAGCTTGCACCCCCAGAGCCCTCACCAACCCCCTGTCCCAGCCTGAAGCCCCATCCCAAACCCTGAACCCCTCATTTCTGGCCCCACTCCAGAGCCCCCACCCCCAGTAAGAGCCCTCCTGCACCCCAACCCCCTGCCCCTGCCCAGTGAAAGTGAATCAGGGTGGGGGAGATTGAGCCACCGAGGGAGGGAGAATGTAGTGAGCAGGGGGGCAAGGCCTTGGGGAAGGGACGGGGCTAGGGTGTTCGGTTTTGTGGTATTAGAAAGTTGGCAATCCTATTCTTTTCTCATCTTTCCTTTGAGGTCCTTGCTTCTCAAGACTGGTGCAAATGTACTAGGGTGTGATATGGCTCCTATTAAAAAACTTCCACTGATTTCAACTAGCATTTCTATTTCATGCACGTGTTTTGTCTAAGATCACAACTAGAAGGGGGCCAAAGTAGCAAAGTCCATGCATTTATCCTTTTCAGAGCTTGTGAACCTTTTCCTCACTAGACTGTCCTGGACTTTAAGTCATTATCTCAGTGAGGCAGTATTATTTTTTTTGTGATCATAATTCTGTACTATACAGGCTCTTAGTGCTCATCACCACAGTATCTGAGCAATCCCACTCCCTGAAATTCACCCCTGTGCGGACAGCCAGCACAATGTGGGTGGGCCACTTGCATCCCACTTGAAAGCTTCAACTTTATGTGGGACCTATGTGGTCTAATAGGCCTTTTGCTGGCCCTCTGCACACAGTTAAATTTCATCCACACTGTCCAGAAGTTTCCTGCAGAATTGTCTTTGCAAACAAAGCTGTTTGATTAATTCAGGGATCGACAACCTTTGGCATGCGGCTCCAGGCCAATGGGGGCGGTGGGAAGTGGTGCGGGCCGAGGGATATGCTGGCCGCGGCTTCTCACATCCCCCATTGGCCTGGAGCGGCGAACCGTGGCCGGTGGGAGCCACGATCGGCCGAACCTGCGGACGGGGCAGGTAAACAAACCTGCCCGGCCCGCCAGGGGGCTTACCCTGGCGAGCCGTGTGCCGAAGGTTGCCAATCCCTGGATTAATTAATGAATACGAGCAGATCACAAAGAATTACTCTCTTATATTGCTCTTTGTGCTGCTTTTGTATTTTTATCTTTAAAAACTCCTGCAAAACAGGCTGTTGATAAAAATAAAGGAACAGGTGCACATTAATATACAACATATAGGCAGACTGAAATTCAGTCATACAGAAAGAAGTGCCAGAGTATTACTGTATATTAATAGAGTGGAAAGTACAGTTGATCTAATCTGGGGCAATTTCAAAACAATTGTTTAGCGTCCACTGAAATAAATTATCTTACTGACTTTTGCAGATTGGCTGTATCAGCCAATGTGGCTGTTAAGCTTTGGTCAGTTTAACTGTAGAAAATGGTGCCAATACCATTGAGCAACAAAGAGCATTTGTAATGGGTGGATTGGAAAGCAAGCTAGAAGCTTGGACCAAAATCAATGCCATGTGATAATGATGGATGCATATTTACAGTAGAGGGTTGTTTTGGAACTGAATGGAAAATCTGGAGCTTTTAAGCAATAAATAAGTATGTGACTAATAGAAAATCTTTGCAATTTCTTGATGTCTAAGAACAATATTTAGTCAATTTTAGCTGAGCAAGATGGCTTAACACAAAAGATGTTAGATTACACTGATTCAGTCTGACAATGAAGTTGGTACTTCTGAGATCTGCTAGCAGACTAACTCTGACAAACAAGATCTCCCTAGATGCCCTTCAGAACCCCTCAGAGTTTCCTCCCTCACGTGTGATAGTTTGCAACAAAGAGCAAGCCCACATCAGGCTGAGCTGCCAGAAAAAAGCAAAATGCTGCCAGTGTGGGAGTGAGGGGAGAACTGGAATGTAACGTTCAGAGTTGAATCGCTGCATCATGAGCTCAGGCTGATCAGGATTTCCTTTGTGTGCTTGGTGATGGAGTACCTGTGAGTGTGTGGGGGGGTGAGAAGAATATAGCGGTGTGGTTTTGCTCTGCCAGTTTACATGTAATAAAAATAATTACAAATCTCAAGTCATGATGAATTGATTTAGAAAGTGGATCAATTCAGAGGAGACTTAACTCCAATGCTACCCAAATGCTCAGGTTCTGTGAGCATCATAGACACAGTTCAGTATAACTTGAGGTCACATAGAAGTACTAAGGGTCATAAAATCTTGTGGCTAGCACGTGTGTCAGGCTCCTTGACTTGACTTTATACCACCATAGTGCACCACAACTAGCATGCAATATATCAATGCACAGCAACATCAGTTACTGCTGCTTAGAAAACCCAGGCTCTGCGAAAGAATGGCTAGATGGCTGATGCAGCACCGTATCAAAGTCCCCAAAGAGATGCAACACAGAGCATCCCTGATAGAACCGCGAATAGTAGAAATGGATGTGCAGGCGATGGGGATGTGGGTAAGGAAGGGAAACCCCAGTTTTCTTCACATAAAAACATTGAAGGGCTATGTAACTTTCTATAAGAAATACGTTGCAAGTTAAGGCCACCCTGGGCAGCAGTAAGTTGTGCTTGGTAGCCAGGGCAAATAGATGGTTCATAACAACAACATATCAGAGGTTGGACAAGCACAAAAGGTGATGTGTGTGTGTGAGCTCACACGTTTGCTTGATTGTAGGTAGTAAGCAGCTCAGAACAGTTTGCTCCGTACTTACGTTCTTCATGGCACCCTTAGCCTGCACCTGGCATTATGCACGTTGGAGGACACAATATGAAGCTTCCTTACCAGCATACCTCGTAAATGGTTTTTTGACTTTCTGCAATGATTTGGGTAGCTACACTCACGGCAGCCTCTTACAATACAGCTTGGTCATAGATTCAAGGACGGGTTTGACAGAACTTACGCAAAATTGTTTCTGAATGTGTTCGTGTGCATTTATTTAGCCCACTTCTGTGCTTTTTTCTATGGGCCACTGAAGTCAATGGGAGTTTTGCTGTTGACTTCAATGGGGCCAAGGTCTGATTCCATATTAGGCCCTATAGAAGTGATGGTTCCTATTGCTATGGTTGGTTGCACATCACTCAGTCATGGGCACCATAAAACACACTGAAACAAGCCCATATGAGGGTTTTTTTGTGTGAGTGCACTAAACATAATAGTCCAAATTTCACTCTCAGCAAAAGCAATCCAAACTTGTTCAATACAATGAACATTCATTGATGTTTCTGAGAGCAGAATTTGACTCTGATAACAAAATTTGACTCTAATAGCCTTGAGGTTATGGTAGAAATTCACAAAAAAGAAGGGCATTTGGCGCTAAAGCTAATATTCTCCTTGTCTGCTTGTATACTAGGTGAACTACGGATTTCAGATCTGTGAATGAGGTTATTCCCTATGTAATGCTTGTGCACAGTGGGACAAGAAAAAGGGAGTTTCAGATTTAGCACTGAACTGACAAACTCTTACTGGTTTATCGCAATCTCAAAGGTATTTGAGCATTTATTTTAATATGAAAAATCTGCAGTCAGTAGGAAAAACCTTACAAGGTTTTTAAAAGTTATCATCCATTCTACGAATGATCTTTAGAGTTTTCAGAGTGGCAGTATTAATTGAAGGTGAAAAGGCTGCTACTTTCCATGACCACTTTCAACATAGTCAACGGCTGGTGACATCTTTAGGTTGAATAAGAGGATCAGCCTAAAGCTACTGCTTCGGCTTTAATGAAGGTATCTGCCATTATGCTGAAAGGTTGGTCCAGTCTAAGTTCAAGCATGCTTGTCTTGCATGAACGTGTTTTCACTGTGGTTTCATGCACATGTGATATACTACCAGTTTTCTTGCTGTTTGGTGTTTCAAATCTAAAGCTTCGTAGCAGCATCCTCTCTGGTTTTGAATGTCACCATGTCAGTTGCTTGCGCTAGTATATGTTAGTATAACCCAAAGCAGATTTTGGTCTAAGAGTGTTTTCCCCAGCACATGGATAGTGGGCGTGACCCAGATCAAGGGTGTGACAGCGGGAAAATGAGACATAATTCGCCTTCTCTTGTTAAAATAGAGGGAAGGACAATATGGACACAAGAAAGAAATGTCTAGAAAGAATCTGCTAGTCCTTGAGATATCATATTTATTCATTCATTCAGATTTCAAAAATGTATGTGTGCCCATCCTGTGCTCTGGGGCCCCAATTGACAAAAGCACGTAAGCACAATTAAGTGCATCCCTATTCAAGAAAGTATGGAAACACCTTAACTTTTAAACTGTGATTAAGTCCAATTAGCTTTAATGGGACTTAGCTGTATGCTTAAATTTAAGCATGCAGTTAAGTGCTTTGCTGAATTGGTGCCTAGCCCATAAATTAAAATCACCAAATAATGCAAAAAGATTGCCTGCAGACATTCCAGTGCTCTGTCCACCCTCCTTCTCAACAGCCTTAGAGAAGAGAAGCATGCCTGGAAGATTAGCAAATCTGGGCTGTGGCTGGATCAAGAGGGAGAACGAGTTCCTAAACTGAGGGTTCCTCACAGATATGCCCTGCCAACTTCCTCTCATTTATCTGGCCTTTTCAAATACATTAATCTTGCAGAACATGGGTCAGGCCAAGAGAACTGCCCTAGTGATTCTGAGGGCTTCAGTGGGGACATCTCAAGCATAGAACTTCAAATTCAAACTAGCCTGATACTTTCTTTTATCTCTATTGCATATTCTCCAGCTCTACCTAGAGACTTCTATAGCTCAGTGAAACGATCAGAACAGCATGCCAGTAATTTTGACACGTTAATCTCACAGTTGGGCACGACTAGTGGTGGCCAAAACTCAGGGCTTAAAGAAATCAAAGGCACACCGCATCATTTATAGGTCAGCCACTTAAAGGGAATCTCAGGTATTGGTTCCCCTTCAGATGTCTGTGGGTTTTAACAAAACGTGGGCAGCGTGGTGCAGAGATAAAAGAACATCTCTCTCCGTTAGTATAAATTGTAGCTTTGGTTTTTTGGAAATGAAGCACAGCAGGTAAGAAGGTCCAACACATTTTTAAAAAGTGTGCAGTAATCTTTTTAAAATAACCCTGCCGTAACTGTAAAGCGATGAGCGTTGCTTCTAATGTGAAGCAACACGGGGGATCTGTTAAGCGGGCATCACGTCACCTTCAGGATTAAGCTGATTCCTCGCATCAGAAGGAGATAGGTCTCCTGCCAATCACTTCTAGACACATGGACTGCTTGTGGAATAAATTATGTACATCTTGTAGTATTTAACTGGACAGATATTAGCTCACCTACCTTGTCTCTCTAATATCCCGGGACCATCATGGCTACAATAGCACTGCCTACATTATCTATTTTTGATATTTATGACTGAGGTACTGGCTGTAAACATATTCTAATTGGGAGTGAGTGCAATAGGAAAGAATGGAAACGTTTCTCTCTATCCACACATACTTGTTAGGGTAACACTTTGTGCACATTCAGACCGATCACAGCTGCGCACTGAGGTTTGAACAATTCTGTCAAACTGGCTTCTTCATGCTTCTTCAAAGCATCAGTGAGGAGCCATGTAAGGATTGTCAGCTCTTCAGGGGAGGGATGGTGACTTCTGTGTTCTCCATTGTGCCTTATACGATGTGGAGGCAAAAGAAAGAATAACAGCAATAAATTGCAAGTGGTCAGTTATATTCTTTGTGAATCAGGCTCAGAGTGCAATGCAAAGTCCAGAAATTCTTACAGCCCATATGCAGGTAATACAAGGCCAATGTGGCTCGTGCAGAGCGTGCAGCAAATGGTCACAGAGACAGAGCATACCGTGAATTAAACTAACCAGAGCTGAAGGATCTTGAAGGCCACAAGTAACAGTTGTGGGCATATGGCAGCTCTGATGGACTATATATTTTGATTTAATAATAAATAATTATGAGTTTTGTCTTAAATCAGGCCCTCATCTTGACAACACTTATCCACACAGTTAACTTTAGGCACTATGTGTCATCCCATTGACTTTAATGGAACGACTCACACTGTGCAAAGTTAAGTGTGTGAGAGTTTTTGCAGGGTTGAGGCTTTACTTGCAAACTCCTTTGGGGTAGGGTCTGTGTAAGCATCGGTGTGCGTTTTGAGAGCCCAAGTTTAGAGACCTAGGTCTTGATTTTCGGTCCAGATCGTTGTATTCTTCCGACTTGTAAAGAGTAGCTCTTGATTTGACGAGCGGTTCTGTTGATTCCAATGGGACTAGATGAGGAGTAAGGTACTACTCAGTGTAAGTAAAGGCTTCCCAATCCGACCCACTGGAGAGGTGCTGAGCACCCACATTTATCACTGACTTCAGCTAGAATGGTAGGTGTGTCACAGCTCTGGAAATCAGGCCCTAATAGCCAAGGGTTTCAAAAATGCGGGGATAAAATTAACCCCAACGTCCATATTTAGGCATCTAAATAAGTGGTCTGATTTTTCATAATTGCTGAGCACCACATAGGTTTTATTGCAAGCCCGAACCATTACAATTATGTTCTGATTTATTATCCCCCTTCCTACACAAATGCCCTGTGAGACTTGGGCACTAGGTGAGGGGAGCCGGTCAATCAAACCGATGAGGAGAAGAGGGAGAAGTGACTACAGAGCTGTATAACAGCCGTGAAGAGAAGGACATGAGAAGTGGAAATGAAGGAAAGGAAGCAAAAGGTAGTGAGAAAATTGCTAAGGCACTAGAAGTTTTGCATGCTGGTGATATATGCAGAATTCGTGCACCTAGTTAATCTTCCTTTCAAAGAAGCATTGTTACCTTGGCAACTACCATATCAAATGGTATAGCTTGTGAATGAGTTATACTGTACATTTATTCTTGAAGGGAGAAAAAAGAAATCCACCAATTGTCATGTGCATTTTTGTACTATTTTTCAAATACATTTTATGATAAGCCATCTATTTCCCAGTAATTATTAAAAATGTTCCCCTGCTAACCTGTTTTCTCTCATTCTTCTCCCATGAAGGAAAATGATTGCTTTGATGAGGATCATACTTCAGCTGTTGTTGGATACACTCTGTTGCCTCTGTTGAGTAGTACTGCTGCGTGCTGTAAGCTGTTGCTTTCCATTCCAGAGGTGGCTCCATTTCTTTTGCAAGGCGAAGACGAGATGTGGCGGAGTGCTGTGGGATCAGTTGGTTGCAAACTGACAGGCTGAAATGCCAAGTACTGTAACGTTAAAACTCAAAAAATTGCCCCTGCAACCTTCATTCAGGTCTCCTTGTGTAGATGCGAGATGTCTAATTACAGGATCATATATTAATTTGTCCACAGGAACCCTGCCTCATTCAGTCTACAAGATGGCAACAACTCTTGCTTCTAATCTTTCTCCATTGCAGGTTAATAACCCCCCTGCTTTGTGACCTTATGCCTCTGGGCCTCTCACCTACATCTTTCCCCCCTCCCCTCCCTGTTTCTTATCCCTCTGCATTTGAGCAAGGCTGTTTCCTCCTCCATTTTGCCTGGGGACCAGCAAGAGATGCACAGGAGGGAGATTCTCTCTGCTCTCAGTTTCTGTGCTTAGCACTCCCCGGCTCTTAGCCCATCACTTTGACCATGTCACCCCTCTCTTTGCATCCCTTCACTGGTTTCCTCTTCTCTGTTGCATCGAACATAAGTTACTAGTTTTCACTTTCAAGGCCCTTCACGACCTATCCCCAGACTACCTCTCGTCTCTCATTCAGCACGGAAAGGTGGACTCTGGCCTCACATCGGCCCAGGATGTTAACCTTCATTGCCAGCTTGTTAAAATTTCAAACAAGCACCTTTGTTTTTTCTCCCATGCTGCCCCTAATGCTTAGGAGAAGATTTTGGTAAACAACTGTAAAACTATTATCCTCCTTCAAACCCCTCCTTAAAACTGTCCTTTGCTAGGAAACCGACAAAAACCATGACGACAGCTACGCTCTTTGTGTGCGACACCACTGCTTATCATGCTGACCAGTATCGCCTCATTGTTTCATTGTACTCTCCTGTTGTTCTGTCTGTCTAATCTGTTGGTTTTTGTCTCATACTTAGATTGTAAGCTCTTTGGGGCAGGGACTATCTTTCTGTTCTGTGTCCGTACAGCACCTTGCACAATGGGGTCCTAGGTCATGACTGGGGCTCTTAGGCACTATGGTAATACAAATAAATAATGCTAATTGCAATGGAAGTCCCATTCAGCCTCTGTAGCCGCAGAATGGAGCATGCTCACTTGCTCTGTGGGGAGGGTGCATGTACTGTCCTGCTGGCACACAGGAGCTGTGTGGGGCTGGAGCATGTTCAGTGTGCACGGAATCTTCACAGAATTTAGCAGCACATCTCTAAGAAGTCTGTACTTGGCATGAGCGATTTTTTAAAAAGAGGCTTACAAATGGGCTGAATTTGAATGTTTTTTTCATGGGAAGAGCAAACGGCACATCCCTGAAGCCAGGGAGACCCTCTGCCAAATTTCAAATCCCTACAGCTTCTCAATCAACAGTTATATGGTTGATTTTTACAAAAAAACACAGACAAAACAAGATAAAGGGCACAACAATGTACCCTAAACTTGGTCATGGAAATGGCTGAATGATTTTAACTGAAACGTCACAAAAAAATTCAGCCTGAGGCAGACACTCTCAGACGGGAAAATTTCAGTCTGAATGGTTTAAGTCTGGCGAAGTTATAAGCAACTCAAAACAGAGGCATACCATGGTAAGTGTCAGGCCACCTTAGCTATAGGAAGCACTACCACACCGCTTGTAATAATAAGCGGATCCAGTTATATTAGATAGTCCTGGGTTTGAAGACCAGTAGACAATGCTTCTTCTTTGTTCCAAAGGCTGGGTATGTCTTCCTCATCACACCAATAGTCCGAGAGTCTCTCTTGCTACGGCTATGTCTACATTGCGAGCTAGGGGTGTGATTCCCTGCTCGGGTACACATACGCACTTGCTCTTGTCAAACTAGGGAGAGTATAAATAGCAGGCTAGCCATGGTAGCACTGGTAGTGGCAGCAGAAGCATGGCTGAGCCGTGGCGTGTATATACCCACCTGAAACCAGTGGGTCCGTGCACGGCACAGCTCAGCCATACCTCCGCTGCCACGACCAGTGCTGCTGCAGCTACACTTCTGTTTATACTCGCACCACCTCAGGGAGAGCTAGCACAAGCATGTGTACACGGCCAGGGGAATCATACCCCTAGTCTGCAGCATAGGACCTCGCTTACGAGACCGCCGCCGAGCTTCTGCATTCTTTTTCTTGCCTATTTACATATAATGTTTATGCTGACAGGAAGGCTGGCTTTGTGATTTAAGCCACTCAACTGCGGTTCGGGTGATATGGGTTAAATCCCCGACTCTGCCACAGACTTCCTATGTGACCGTGGGCAAGTCACTTAATCTGTCTTTGCCTCAGACCCCCATCTGCCTTGTCTATTAGGGTTCAGCTGCCACAGACCCTGAGTAACAAGCAGTGCTAGGAGCAGACCCAGACTGTGATGGACAGAGTCTCAATCTGGTCCACCCTAGCTGCAGGTGGAGGAAGTACTCTGACCCACCTTGATACCTACTCTAAATTGCTTCCTCCTCCTCCAGGCAGGCTCAACTGTGCTGGCCAGCATGCTACGGGCAGAACAGAGCCAAGCCTCCATCCACTGCCCCCCTCTGCCTTCTCCCATGCATGGAAGTGGGGAGGGGAAGCAGGGCCGGCTCCAGCTTTTTTGCCGCCCCAAGGGGCGAAGCGGAAAAAAATTACAAATAAATAAATAAAGCCGCGATCGGCAGCACTTCGGCGGCAGCTCTACCGCGCCGCTTCATTCTTTGGTGGCAATTCGGCGGCGGGTCCTTCCCTCCGAGAGGGACTGAGGGACCCACCGCCGAATTGCTGCCGAAGACCCAGACATGCCGCCCCTTTCCATTGGCCGCCCCAAGCACCTGCTTTCTTCGCTGGTGCCTGGAGCCGGCCCTGAAGGGAAGAGCCCTGCACTGGCTGCTCCCCTCCTTTGTACTGACCTGTGATATGGGTATCTAGCACAGGGGAAACAAGGCGGCATCTTACAACTTTTACCCTCCTGTGCTTGGAGAGTAAGTAGCAATTTTGCATTCAGACAGCAAACCTTGTGGGGCATGTTTCTCACTATGTTCTTGAACAGCCTGCAGCCCAGTGGGGCCCTGGCCTTGGCTGGTGCCTGTAGGCACCACCGTAATACAAATAATAATCATCAATCAATAACTACAAATTTCCCCAAGATAAGCTGGGACAGAAATCCATCAGCTCCACAAACCCACGGGTGAAGGGAACCTCTTTGCAATCGGCACATTACTTTGGAGACCCGGCTCAGCCAAAAAACCAACACAAATAAATACAAACCAAGAGTTAAAAGCGCCCCTTCTCCCAGCAAAGGACATTGCCCCCTCTCTAGACCTTATGATAGAAAGAAGGGGGGTTATTTTATTTTCCTGCTCGGGCTGGCAGAGCCGGAAAGTTAAACACCTAATCAGTTAGATTTCTAATAGAAACAGAATGCGAAAATTGAAGTGACAGTAATATAATAGTACTGTATTTCAACCACCATTGACACCAAACATTGGAGCTGTCAGGGAGCCTAATAAAACCAAAATTGAAGTGACAAAAAAACCCAACAATTCCTTCTAAAAGCGTTAATTTTCATGTAACTCCTTGGCTTTGGTTGCTCGATGTCTCAACACTAGAACTAATGTGGAACAGATCAGCAGTGCTATTCCTAGAGCTGGCATGTGCCTGGGTGGAATCATGTATTTTTATTTAAACTAAAGGGACTGAACTTTGATGTGCAAAAACCTAAATACAAACTTGACAGCAGTGGACACTCCCTAAGTAATTGAAGGCCCTTAATTTCACCTTGACTGTCACAATGCATTTAAAACATGCATTAATTCCCATATGGTTCTAGCAACTGATGAGTGATTTCTTATATAACTGTCAGAAAAAAGAGAGACGAATGGAGATCTAATTAAAGCATATATAAAGTTGCACAATAAATCTCCAGTCAGCCTGGCTTATATCAGCCCAGGAGAGCAAACGAGATTCCATAAATAAAAGGTAAAGTAGTATAAACAGGCTGTGACACTCACAAAGCACTAGCTTCGCTGGCGAGACACTAACATGAAGTTACTGGGGTTACTGAAGGAACAAAGCTGCTATTCTGGGGAAATATTCCCCAGCCCTGATACATTACAGATGGCAGGAATCAGAACGCCCTTTGGCTACAAGTGCAGCACCACTAGGTTTCTGTGCTTATTGTGCCTGAAAAAGTATCTGCCAGGTGTTTGCTACCTGAATTAATTACCCCCTATAATTTCTCAAGCTAATTTGCTCTATTCAGTATTAAGCACTGCTGCTACAGCATGAAGGAGAAAAAGTAAAAAAACCCAGCCCCCAGACAGATGGGAAAGGGAAAGGAGAGCAATGAGAAGGCAAAGTATGGGATGCAATACTGCTCTCATTGAAGTCAATGGGAATTTTGCTGTTGACTTAAATGATGGCAACATTGAGCCCCGTGCTTTTTACCTGTCTTATTGATATTCTTTCACTGCTGTTTTAAACAACATCTGTCTGTCATCCTTCCATCATCCAGACTGTTATTCCTAGGATATCTTCAAAGAAGCAAAGGGGGGGAAAGTAAATTAATTTTGATTAGAGATGGGTCTTTATGGTGACAATATATTATTTTACAGTAGTGCCCAGTGTCACAGTTCAGAGCAACTGCAGCTGCATTCTTCCTCCATGGAACACCAGAGGCACCCACTTTGAGCCTTCTGCTGCCCAGCTGTCACCTCTCCCTCCCTCCCAACCAGGGTTTTTCCAGGCTACACAGTTCATAGAATATCAGGGTTGGAAGGGATCTCAGGAGGTCATCTAGTCCAACCCCCTGCTCAAAGCAGGACCAATCCCCAGACAGATCAGATTTTTACCCCAGCTCCCTAAATGGCCCCCTCAAGAATTGAACTCACAACTCTGGGTTTAGCAGACCAATGCTCAAACCAGTGAGCTATCCCTCCTCTGTCTACACAGTGATATTCCCACAAACCAGACAGGCTAAAGAGGCCAGTGTCAGTGTGTTTCATTCTCTGCTAAAGCGAACAACACAATTGCCAGCAGTTATAAGTCACTGCACAGCTCTTTCTGAGCAAGCACATTACAGAGAAAACATCAAAACAAATGCAAAACCCAGACACATGTAAATAAGCTTACCAGAGATCACCTGGTAGGTGCTCTAGTAGGAGTCAGGCCTTCAAACCCCACCGAGGGTTTTTTCTATGGTTACAAGCCTCAGCTCAGAACAAACACCCAGACTGTGCAGATCAGCCAGTTTTTATATTGCTTGGCCTCTGATCTCCAACCTTGAGGAACAGGTAATCAGCAGACAGGGTGTAGCTTTAAAAGGTTGGGTTTGTGAATAACCAGCGGAGGGCATTTGCATTCACCCCCCCTTAGATATTTCCCAGAAATTCCACTTCACACATATTGTCCCCAAAGTCGACGCAGTCCTTTGATCACCCAGGCCCACAATAATATATAAGCTTTGCATTTAATACAATGGACACCCAGGTCAGATTGGCAGTGACCTTGCTTGTTGGCAGTGTGTGGGGCTGCAGGTCACTTGCCAGGATTATCTGGGTAGAGCCCATTTAAATATTCCCCTGACATGGCTGGGGCCTCGAGCACAGTGGCACCTGAGCTCCTCCGATTCTCTGCCTGTGGCACCTAATAGTCTAGTCTCCTGTAAGTCTCATTGACTTTGGCCTCATTTCTGCTGTTGGGTTTAGTACGTGGGTACTGGGTGGTGTTGGTGGCCCGTGATGTATGGGAAGTCGGATTGGATGGTCGGGTGGTCCCTACTGGCCTTACATTCTAGGACTACGACTCCAAAGATACTTAAACTTAATTCAGTAAGGTTTTCCAAGCATAGTGCAGGAAATTGCCACTGTCTCATTGAAAGCCATTGGAACTGGGGCTCCGGTTTCGAAAACGGGACTTAGACTCTAAAGTCACTTTGATGCTTTTGAAAATGTGACCCCCTCTCCATAATCGGCTTAACCAGAATCCCGAATCACAGTGTGGTACTATGTCTACTTCCCCTTCAGCAGGGGCCCTTTATAAACGCATGGCATTTTCAGGTCATCTTCTCAGTCCAGAGTCCTTTAATTCAATCTACCAGTAGCGATAGAGCTTGTCCAAAACAGAACTCCAGAAAGTCTCAAAATACACACACAGACTCTCCTCAGCTCCAGCTCCACCCAGTCTCCCGTCCCAGCATTACCTAGATCACTGTTCATCTTCTGCCCCTGGCAGTCTGAGCTACCTCTATCAGCCACCCTCCCTCCTTGCAGCTTCTTGATGCCTTTGTATCGGAACCCCTGATTTCTTTCAGGTGGGCTCACCATGTAACCAGGGTTGTCTTAGCCCCACATGCTCAGCTCCAGGGCAAGCCACCCTGTTCCACACGACAGCTCCGAACTTTGATGATGGTGGGATATTGAGAAATCTAGCCCCAAACCGGTATCCGAGCTGTGTGACTCAGGCCCTATTCATTTTTTATTCAGACCTTCTCTTTATCAAGTTTGCACTAGGGTGAAAGTGTCTCTCTTTCTTTTCTTTTTTTAAACCTCTCCCATTTTCTTACACGCTCCCTGTGCCGTTAGTGGCTACTATGATGGGATGTTATGTGTTAAGAAAATCTGTTCATTTGTAAAGCCAGTCATTAATAAGGAGCAAGATGGCTTTACCACAGGGGATGCAACACTTTTTGGCTGGCAAGATCCCTTACAATCCTGGAGAGATTTTAAACGGCTTGAACAGGTTGATGTTGTCAGTTTCAATTTGCTGAACCATCCGACAGTGTTCACGACAATTAGCATCTACAAACTATGAAAATATGTTACCTTTTAAACAAAATATTATGGATATCTGCCTGTTATTTTGTGTTAGCCGCTGACTTGTCATTTGGAAGTGCTTGCTTTCCCTTGAACTAGATCTGGGTGTAGTAACATTGGGATAAATGTAGATATTAGTAGGGCATTGACCAGTTCTTTCCCTGCCACCCAACGCACAGGTTCACAGACAGACTCTGGAGCCGAAGAAGTAGGTCATTTATTTGCTGCTTCAGTGAGTGATCAGTCCACTGAAAGAGGGCACAGCACAGGGTTAAATGCAAGTGCACATCCACATTCAGGTGCTCACCTCAAATACACTGTTACAAAGTTATTCATTGTAAATTGTACAAACGCTTTTCCGCCTAGCACTCAGATTAGTTTGCTGACCCAGTTGTTTACCTGATCAAATTGCTGGCTCAGCTTTTTACCTGCCTGTTCTCTTTTCTTGCCAGAAAAGCAGGCATCTTTTCACATGTCCCAACACCTAACATACACATCCTACATATTACATCCTATCGAGGGGTCTGTAGAGGAGTTTGAAATAACTGAAAGCACATTATGAATCAACTTGAACAATGTTAGGATTTCTGAGAGCCGCTGAGGTGGGGAAGTTTAGTTAATAGTGGGTTGCTGTGCTCAGACCCCACAATGATGGGTACAATGGAAAAACAGATAGCTAGATGGATGAGAGTGGTGAGCAATAATTCTTTGCGTGTATATAGCACTTTACATCCATAGAGTCCACAGGGCTCAGTTGTGAGCTGGCCCATGCAGGGAATTAAGGAATCATTGGGTATCCCCTTTACTCCGTTCAGTGGGCCACCCCAACATTGGGGAGGTGAGAGCAGCTGCCAAAGGGCCACTCTATGCAAGTGTGGGGAGTGGGCAATCAGGAGCACTCTGTCCCCGATCACGCTAAACGAGTGCAGCTGAGCTGGGTGGAACAGGCAATAAACAGCATCAGGAAAAGATGGGAGAAAATCTGCTGTGCTCCTAGGGCAGCATAACTATGTGTTGTCCCCTTCTGAGGGCAGACAGGAAGGAGCTAGGCTAGCCCACTGTGCTTTACACAGATGGCCAAGCAGCGTTCTCCCCATTTCACAGACAGAAGCACAGAGGCTTACCCAAGGTCTGTAGTTAGTCAGTGGCAGAACTAGAACCTAGAGCTCCTGCCACCTAGGCTGCTGCTCCATCCATGATACCACAGCCGCCCCTCTAGGCCAGCCTCAAGAAAAGAGGAGGAAGGAGCAGTCAAAATCTTTTCATGGTAAGAATTCTATAGCAATCGGCAGGAGTCATGTATACTTATAAAGGCCTCCCGGCCTCTCTCTTGCTGGAATTATAAAAAGTTGCTTTGCAGTTTGGGTGGATAAAAGCCCATGAAATACAGCTTTCACCTAAAGAGAGTGTGAAAGGACCTTATAATGCCAAAAGGATGCGAGGCATTTTGTAGAGCAACAGCAGCTAAAAATATTCGAACCCTTCCATATTTTTCATGAAAAAGAAAAGCCTCCTGTGAAGCTTGACAACTGAGCTGGTAATTGGACTGTCTGTGACATCCGTCTTAAAGAGGGGCAGGTCAGGAAGTTTAGGTGCTTCAGTGATCTGACAGAGCTCACTGAATGTATAGTGAAGATGGGCTCATGTTGCCAATTCTCAGAGGCAGGGGTTCAGGTCCAGGCTAGCTAGTGAGATCAGGCGAGTTGTAAAATTCAGATCTGGAACTGGCAATGTCAGATGAGTGTCCCACAAAGCCTCGTGGATTCCCCACCCTGTGGCAGTGCCCAGGATTCAGCGTGCAGCTTCCTGTCCCCTGCAACTTCTTCCTTTGCCATGTCAGCTGAGAGAAGGGGTGGGAATTAGACGGGCCATTTGAAAGATGCCCAGATCTGGTGTGTGTTTGTGGAGGGAGTTATGGGAGTAGCAGATGGAAATCTCTCTTCAAGTAAGGCAGGGAAGATGGAACCTATGATGCGTCCCATCCAGGGCCAAGATCAAGAGGCTGACATCCTTCCAGAGAGGAGTCAAGTGGTTCTTTCTACAGATCCTTGTCATCACAAAGCCACACCTACCCTCCCTCTCCATGGCACAGGGATTTGCACTTGTTCCAGGTGGGGTGGCTTCTTGAGGCTGTAGGTTTCACAGCATTACTTGAACCTGCGCGGAGGACCTGGGTCCAAACTTCTCCAAACCTCAGGGGTGTCCAAGATCCAAGATACTTACTTCACTATTTATAGCAAACGAACAGAAAGGTGAGAAGGTCTACACTACATTGACCAAACATTTCACCCTTCAAGCTTTAGAGTCATTAGCATTTAGGAAACTCACATATCCAACTCATGCTTCAAAACACACCCCAAGCCATGAGTTTAGGAAGCTTCTCATTTGTTTGCAAGTTTCCATGCTGTTTCTCCTAGAGATTGTTTTGAAAAAGACCATCAGAATATCTCCAGTGAAACGCCGCAGTACACAGTGGGAGCTGTGAAGGCTCAGATCTGAATATAAATATGAAATGACAGGCTTCTTCGTGTGGTATCATTAAACTTCACAGTGAGAGGGGTTTTTTGAAAGCCAAATTACCATGTTAAAATATGCCTGTAATGTTAAACTTGAGATGAAAACTGCTTATTTTTGTGTTTAGCATAACTACTATTGGAAGGAAAAGTTTCTCTACTTTAATGTTTAATATGTTTTGGATATATTTCTATATTTTAGCAGTTTAATTATGAATAATATTAGTGATGCTGCAACTACACAAAGCTGAGGAAAAACAGGGTTTTTTTTTTAAATTATTCTGTATGCCAGGGTATAAAATGGAAGTTTACATGACACAGTTTTATTTTACCTTTCGGCTAAGAGAATAGCTGATCTCACTTAGGGCTGTATGTGGAGGTGAGCATTGCTTACAGACCGGTGAGAAGATACTGACATAAAGACAGCCCACTACTTTTAAATAGAAAAAAGCATGTCTGGTGTGTTTTCTTTGTCGTGACTATGACTGACTAACCCCACTGACCACTGGATGTCACTGTTAAGTCACACAACCACCACTAAATAGCATGAAAGGTGCAGCTTTTCTTGGCTTTGCTGTTTCTTGGGCACTTCAAACTCTCCTGGGCGTTGAGTGCACAAAATTATGTAGGATCAAGGGCTGTACATTGATTTTTGGGGAAGCAACCAGGCTAAAGAGGCGTGGTTTTTATATTGAGGAAGTTTGCCAAGTTCCAAGACCAGTGCAAAGCTAGTTACATTAAGATCAAGAGAGTATTTCAAAGTCAGGAAGAAATATAGGGCAGCAGGGGGAAAAAAAAAAGTTAGGATCTTCTTTAGTTTTCCTTCCAAATGAATCACTCATCTCAAGTACCCTAAGTAAAGCAGTTACTGGGGCATAAGGCTTGTAGATTTTACAAAGGACTAACTGCTATTTTGTGTACAAGAGTGAAAGACAGAGAGAGAATAGGTCATTGGCACAAACAAGCTATTCTGACAACAGGCTCAGTACTTAAACAGAATGATGAATTTCATTCCCCTCTGGCTGTGTATAGTCCTTTGTGAACCATTAGGACCTTAATCCCTAATTTAAGGAAGCACCCCTATTCAAGATTGCACTTGAGCAGATGCCTAAGTCCCAATGATGTCACATTATCTAAGCACATGCTTAAAGTTAAGCATGTGCTTAAATTGTTTCCTGAATTGGGGCCTTTATGCATTTCTCTGAAGCTCTGCACATTTCTGTTTATTCATGATTTTGACAACATGGCTACTTTTACCTCAGTCTTGGGGCAGTGTCAATTTTCACATGGTTTCAATGCACAAGGCATCTTCCTTTGAAAAATGGGCTCATTTCCAAATAGTCTCACTCAGAAACAGGCCTGTTTGTCTGGCCATTTTTTAACCAGAAAAATGGGTCATTTTTGCTTAATGTGCCCTAGCAAAATTTTCTTTCAAAAAGAATTTGCAATGGGCTGTGACAAACTGTGAACTGTAAACAGTTGCATATTTCATTACAAACGTTCCTCACATCTCTTCACATGAGCAAGTCCGTGTGGATGTGTGCTCCAGTCTCATTATAGCTCACCTTAGGCACAGTCGGGCCAGATTCTGATGTCAGCCACACCAGTGTCAATCAGGAGTAACTCCGCTAATGGCAATGGGTTTACAATGGTGTAACTAAGCTCAGCAACTGAACTATCATTTCTTGCCATCAAAACCCTCCTGCACGGGTGATGACTACAAACAACTTGGCAATAGTTAGGCCGCTGCTGTGCTGTGACATCAGCTTTTCATGCCTACCAGTAGTGTCTCAGTGTTACCCTGGGCCCATTTGTTGTAGCCACCTGTTGTCTCATAAAGTTGCAGAGTGGAATTATCAAGAGTGCTTAACAGAGTTAGGTGCCCAACTCACTCCCATTGAAAGTCAATAGGAGTTGGGCATCTTACGCCGTTAGGCACGTGTCTTATCTTGCTTTGCCTTAAATTGTACTGTTTTAGGGATAGGGTCCATCTTTTTGTGTTTGTACAGCACCTAGCACAATGAGGTCCCGGCTCATGACTGGGGCCCTGGAGCTACCTCAAAACAAACAAACAAACAAATAATATTAATGGTTACATACATACATTTAAAGGTAGCCTTTTGGGAGCTCATTGAGAAGTGGTCATTCTTTTACCACAGAGTTTCTTTTTGTTGAACAGTTTCCCAATGACAGCAGATACAGCACAAAATCCAACACGCAAGAAAGCACCTAACATGCTGCTTTTGCTCAGGTTAGACCAATATTTACAGAGACTGCAGAATATTTACAGAGACCGCTGGGGAAGGAAATCAGGAGTGTCTGTCGGACCAACTTTTTCCTATGTTGTGCTTTGTCCTCTATATATTGCGACTCCAAATTAATGTCACTTACTCACTTCATTTTATGGATCCAAAATCAGAATTTTCTCTATTTACCCTAATTGGTGTCAGCTCCAATAAAACAGCACAGCACTCCAACCACTCAGCAAGTTGTTTGAGGCTAACGAAAGTATCTCACCCTCCCCAACTGCTGTCAGCTAAAGTATTACAACATAGAGCTCCAAAGAGAAGAAAGCACTCTCTTAATCTCTGAAACAAGGTTTGAATAGATATATTATATATAGACACACACACAGACTATGAAAAGTGCTATTTCAGGTTTCAGATTAGAGCTCCACATGCTGCCATTCCACCAATTTCTTTCACTGGAAAAAAAAATGTGAAGCTTTGTTCTCATGCTCATCCTAGCCCCGTTCCTCTCCCTGCTATCTCTGACAGTTACTAGCAGTTCAGTACCGCACCATACTCCCAGAATTACATGGTCGGGGTGCTGGAACAATTTGTATAGTGGGGGTGCTGAGAGCCATTGAAGCAAACTGTAAACTCTGTATATAATGGAAACCACTTTAAGCCAGGGGATGCGTCAGCACCCCTACTTCAGCAGCTACGAACATAGTCATCTCATTATCCTTGTAAATTGAAGGCAGTAATAATAATAATAAGAATTAATACCCAGCCCCAAAGAGATGCTCACATACAAAAAGGCTGCTCATTGAGACTCAACGTCTCAGAGTCTAGCCCCGAATGTTTTGCAGAGAACGGTTTGAAATTAGGAAAACACTATATTGCGCTAACCATTTCTGACTTCATCTGAACCCCAGCCCACTTAAACTGGAGCGCCTGTGAGCCAAGGTGTGAGCTGAATTAATTGCACTGATTGTGCTGAATGGGAGAACATTGCGTAGACAGAGGCAGCAGAATTACTTATTCACAGTGTACCACGTGAGGAGAAGGCCAGTTCTTGAGCTCGGAGACTTCAAATGAGAGGCTAACCAGCAACATAGTGAGTCCAAACAAGAAGAGATCTTCAGTGGGAGTTAGGTGTTGAGTAGTTAATAGGCAGAGGTAACTACTCAAATGCTCAAAAATTAGTCTAGCAAAAATAGGGCACTACAAAGAGGGAAATTTTGGGGATAGCAGAGTGCCATAACACTAACCAATTCCAATGAGAGGCTTTATGGTGAAGGAAGCAGCCAGTATCATAAGGAATGGCTACTAAAGCTTCCAAGACAACCCGATGGGGCACATGAGTAGTGTTGTGTTTATGAATGAAGTTACTCACATATAGCGTGGAAGCTGGATTCTGTTTTGGAAGGAAAGATGCAGAGGCTTGAAATAGAAGTTGAAGTTACTAATGACATCAATAGATACCAAAGGGAACATTCCTCTGGAAATTTGAGATCACAGATGGAGAAAATGGTGGAAGACAGAGAAACGTGACATCAAGGAAAGCTAGAAGCCGTAGGAAAAAAAGAAACTGTATCTGGAGATATTCAACCCGGATGTTTATAAGTGATATTATTCTAACCTTGGCAAAACATAGGACAGGCAGACTGAGAAAATATGGAGAGAGGTCAGTGGTACAATCACATGTGATGGTGCAAACACTGAACAGGAGCTACCAAAAAAGGGAAGAAATACTGATAGTCGATTCCATAGAAAACTGTAGTTTGAATAAAGAGAACAGGTGGATACGCTGCCTTCCAGGTGACGGGACAAGAGTCCTCACGACCAGGATGCTGAACGTAGTCAACATGGGAACAAACAATACGGCAGAAGAAGACAATATAACACTAATTCTAAAAAGACTTCACTTTCCCGGGAACAGAGATGAAGATAACATTGGCAGAGATGATCTTCTCATTCATTCCATTGCCCAGCAAGATTGAAGGAAAGAAATTACCAATAGGGGACATCAAGACCTGGATGCCCCAGTAGTGCAGAGAGAAGGGTTATGGATTCGATCATGGAATGCCTTGTGTGATGTTTGTATTAAATAGTCTCCACTTAAACACCTCCTGAGTTCAAAACTGGAAAAGACTTGGTGATGAAGCCTTGACAATTAGAAGGTTAAGAGGGAGGTAATGGAGAGTGTTCATGTAACTCGAGTAATCAATAATACCTATGTGCAAAATAAAAAAAAGGAGATTCCAATTGGAAAAGTGCAAAGTATTCTAGCTGGGACAAACCTGGAAAGCAGTAACGTGGAAAGATACTCAGGGATGGCAGTGAGCAGAAAACGGAACCTGACATTTCATTGAAATATGGCCTCCGTAATAGCCAGTGGAACTTTGGTCAGCAAATAGCAAAGCATCACCTCATGGAGTAAGGAGCTAAGAGTCCCGCCCTATATGGCCTTGATGCAACTCACATAGGATATTGCATTCAGTTCTACACATCTCGTTAGGCGATAGACACATCTGAATCAGAGGGAGTTCCAAAAAGAGCTGCCACAGGAAAATGACTAGGGAGCTGGAGAGATTGATTTATGGTGAAAGATTAAAAAGATAAGATTAAAACTTGGCTAAACAACAAGGAAAGGGAGAGAGTCTAGAAATATTTGAAAGGTGTTAACATAATGGAAGAGATGAATTGTTGGGACAAGGGATTATAACTAGGAGAAATAAGAAAGGGAATATTCAGATTTATTTTATATATAACAACCCTCTTCATGACAGTGAGACCTTTTAGATTTAAAATAATCCCGCAAAGGAAGAGTTGGGAGCCTCAAGGCTTGGCAAGTTTGAAACCAGGCTGGACAACGCACTGTCATATGTACTCTACAGACCCATCCTGTTGTGACTGGATGGAATAGATGGGTTAATAGTCTTTAACATCTTGCACGTCTATGGGTCTGATCCTCCACTTCATTATACCATTGTAACTCTATAGAAGTCAACAGAGCTATGCTGGTATTTACATCATGTAACAGAGTGGAGAATCAGGCCCTATGCATCTATCCACGGATGAAGGTGCTGATCCAAAAGTTGACTGAAGTCATTGGGAGTCTATTGACTTCAACGGGCTTGGGATCAGGCTGTATGTGTACACTGTTAGCAGTACTTAGAGCCAATTCCTCAGCTGGTGTAGATCAGTGTAGCTCCCCTGACTTCAATGAAGCTAGGGCAATTTACACCAACTGAGCATTTGGCCCAGCATGGGTGGGATGGGGTGGGAAGGCCCACAATCAGCTTGTGCACATACACATTTCAGACTGGTGTCTGCTTGTTTGTCAGCCTTTGCCGAGGAGTAAATGGAATACTTCACAGCAGCGCTAATTAAAATAAATGAAACTTGACTTTTCAAGATGACAGTTTTCCATAGCGAAGTACGGTAGTTTGAAAACATCTCTAATTTAATTGCAAAATACTGTTACTGGTTATTTACTTAAAATTGTCTCCGATCTCAGCTCTGTACCAAGATTTCCAGATGCGCTCTCTCGATTTTGACATTTTACATTCTGTTATCCCGTTTTCATCTACTCAAATCTTTAATCTTCAGCAGGAAAGGTTTTTGATGATGTAGATTTCTCAAGCATTTTTTAGGAACTGTTTTATGTTTATCAGTTCATCCATAATGAGGGTTTATTGTCCTGCTCCTGCATGTGATTTCCAGCTGACGAGAATCAACATCTTTATAGAGGCCTCCCCTCAATGCAAGAGTTTTCAGAAATGCATCTTAATAAAGCTAAAACAGTTTTGTCTCTTTGGAAGATCCTGCGTTTCTGAAAGAGAATATTGATTATTATATAGGCTGGTGGAAAGGTAATGTAGACATGTAGGATCCAAATTCTTTTTCTAACCTAAACCAGTGTAACTCAGTTACTCCGGATTTACAACACTGCAAGTGAGATCAGAATTAGGCGCATTTCAGTTAGCAAAAAAGTGATCATGACACAGAAAACCCTGCTGTCAGCAACCCCAGTGCACGAAGTGCACAAAATCAGATCCATCAGCCAGGGATGGTTGAAGTTGTTCTGCCTAATTTCATAGCTATTTAGACAGCGGTTTTCAGAAATTCAGTGCCCTGGGTTCTCATTCCACTTGGGAGCAGGGGAGAAGAGCAGAGAGACATATCCAGTGGGAAAACCAAGTTGTATAATGCAGTAGAGAGTGGGAAGAACGAAAATCCAGCTACAGAGAGGAAGGAGAGATGGCGCCTAAGATGATGAAGCGGGGGAAGGAAGAGGGTATTGAGAGAGAAAGTGGAGAGGCCAGAAGAGATGAGAAAAAAGGAGGCAGGGTCAGGAGAGAAAGAATCCTTTATTCCTCTCCGTTTTGCTTCCCTCTTTCAGCTTTTTCTTCCTACTTTCTGTTCTCTTCCACTCACATTTTCTGTTCATCCCCTTTTCTGCCCAGAAGCACCAACAGAAACACTGCAGAAGCAGACTGGAGAAAGAACTCTCAATTAATTATATTTCTCATAATTAAGTGGTAGATTCCACCAGCCCTTACACTAAATATTGCCTTAATTTGGGTTTGTCTACATGGAGACATGCAGGAAAGTTAATTTGAATTAACGAAAGGAGTGAATTTGAAGTGGATTTGTTAAATTGCATCAAATCCCTATGTGGATGCTGTTAATTCATTTTAATTCACTTTGGAAACTAAACTAAATTAAGGCCACTTTAATTCTGAATGAGGGTGTTCACACAGTGGTTTAATGAGGTTTAACTAATCCACTTAAAATTCACTCCTTTAGTTAATTTGGATAAATTTTCCCGGATGTCCCTGTGTAGACAAACCCTTTACCTGTAGTGCAGCTGGTGCTACTCACTGCAGGGTGGAAAAATCTGGCTCTGAATATCAATTGACACAATTCTGTAAAGGTCTGTAGCCTTGGAATAAGCACACTGGTTGCCATTAGTGTTAGAAAACCAGCAAGTCACAATAAGCAAAATTCCAGCTGTCAGTGGGGCCCTACATAAAATTGTGCCATTTTACTCATCATCGTCATTATCAAATCACCAGACTTTCAACATTTTACAACAGTTGTACTAGATGGCGGTGTCTCCCGTCCATGGGCAAGTGCATGTCAGAAAATGCACTGCAAATGCAGGAAAACTACTGACGCCAGGGAACAGGATACAATGGGAAAGGAACTATCTGAAATGCCAGAGTTTGTCCTCCAAAAAAGAAGATACCAAATTCTTCTGACTTGTGCAAATACCAAAAAGCCTCAGCAACAACAACAGCAACAAAGCAAGTTTCAGATAGCTCCAATCTTGTGCGTCAGGTTGATAGTGAGGAGTCAAAACAGAGCACAGGAGAACTAGGGAGAGTAAAGCACTTTTATCAATAGGAAAGACGCACGCAGAAGTTAACATAATGATCTCCAGTATAGGCTAAGGACCAAAGGGAATCTATTAGAAAGTACCCAGATGCCACTCACAGCGTAGGATGCTATGGGAACACATGCAAAGAATACCAGGTCTTTCAGACATCTGCCTTCTCATATCCCTCACCTCTGTGTCTTTGTCATAGGTGCTGTATCTGGAATTGATGACAAATCCACTCCAGACAATCATTATTTCCAGAGCAGAAGCCAAGAGCCTGACCCCGATCTTACATACCTGAGTGTAGATCAGGAGGAACTCTTTTGACGCCAATGGAGCTACGTCAGTGTAAAATCCATGATCATGATGGGACATTAAAGGGGAGGGCTCTGAGTTACTACAAAGAATTCTTTCCCAGGTGTCTGGCTGGTGGCTTGCCCACATGCTCAGGGTCTAACTGGTCACCATATTTGGGGTCGGGAAGGAATTTTCCACCAGGTCAGATTGGCAGAGACTCTGTGGGAGAGTTTCACCTTCCTCTGCAGGATGGGGCACGGGTCACTTGCAGGTTTAAACTGCTGTGAATGGTGGATTCTCTGTAACTTGAAGTATTTAAATCATGATTTGAGGACTTCAGTAACTCAGCTAGAGGTTATGGGTCTATTACAGGAGTGGGTGGGTGAGGTTCTGTGGCCTGCAATGTGCAGGAGGTCAGACTAGATGATCATGATGGTCACTTCTGGCCTTAAAATCTATGAGTCTACCAGGCTCATTATTTGTGGTAGTGGAAATGTAACCAGCTGTTCAGTATGTGTGGTATATCCCATCTTTGCCTGATTCCCAGAAATGCAAGTCTATTGTGACTACCAGCCTTAGTACTTTAGCTTAAGCTGTAGCGGCTCAGCTGTTAACTCTAGGGGTTTGGGTTCAATCCCCAGTGAAGACTAAGGGGATGGTTATTACAATCTTTCAGAAGCATCTCCCTGCTGCATCCCCATCCAAGGAAGTTAAAAGCTTTCTTTATTTTGATTTCACGCTCATGTATGAGACCTGCGAGATCTCTCACCCGTCAGCCTATTGCAGTGTTTTGTCCTGTTCTACTAAAGGCAGTGACGATATTGATGTCTACTGGTCTATTATTATTTGTATTGCAGTAGCATCCAGAGGCCCCGATCAGGGCTCCAACATGCTGGGAGTTGTATGAACCTGTAGGAAGACACGATCCCCGTTGCAATGAGCTTAAAGTCTAATTTAGTTAAAAATCTCATTTAATTTGCAATTGAATGCTGGACAAGCAACCTCAATTCTGATTTGAATACATGCAGTTGGGTGCTAGGAATAGACACAAAACCAGCAGCACCAGCATACGTTCTCTTCCAAGCTCCCATCGTCCTCAATTTCCTTGTTGGTAAATCTTGCTAGACTTTCCAAAGACAAAATTGACAATATCTAGAAAGAATTCTCCTCCTGCTCTCCTTCTTCCTCCTCTCCAATTCCTTCTCCATCACTTCAGTGTCCAGCCTGGAAGCTTTGCTTCGAGGGTCTGCCCTTAACCTCTTAGGGCATGGCTACACTTGCAGATGTAGAGCGCTTTGAGTTAAATCAGCCTTCGTAGAGCGCAGTAGGGAAAGCGCTGCAATCTGTCCACACTGACAGCTGCAAGCGCACTGGTGTGGCCACATTTGCGGCATGTGCAGCGGCATTGGGAGTGGTGCATTATGGGCAGCTATCCCAGCATGCAAGTGACTGCAACGTGCTTTTAAAATGGGGGTGGGGGTGGGGTGGAGTGTGACAG
>NW_020698242.1:7044866-7088300 GCF_002925995.2 Terrapene triunguis
GTGCTTTTCAAATGGGGGTGGGGGTGGGGTGGAGTGTGACAGGGAGTGTGTTGTGTGTATGTGGGGGGGAGAGAGAGTGGGTTTTTTGGGGCTGAGAGCATGTCAGCATGCTGTCTTGTAAGTTCAGTCGGCAGTAGACCTCCCTCTCCCCCCCGCCTCTCTCTCTCTCTCACACACAGCATTCCACAGTAGCGGCTTGCATGCCGGCTGCCAGAAACAGAGCTTTGAAAGGGCATTTCTGCATTCCTACAGGAGTTCAAAACAATGACAAGAGTGGCCACTTGACTTAAGGGGATTATGGGACGTTGCTGGAGGCCAATCACAGCGCAGTATCGCAACACCTTGTTCACACTGGCGCCGCAGTGCTCCAGCGGGGGCGCAGCAAACGTTATTCCTCTCGCCGAGGTGGAGTACCAGCAGCGCTGTAGCTGCGGAGTCAGAGTGCTGTATGTGCCTTGCCAGTGTGGACGGGGAGTGAGCTAGGGCGCCCGGGGCTCCTTTATTGCGCTGTAACTCGCAAGTGTAGTCAAGCCCTTAGTCTGTCGCCTTGCTTTCATCTGCTCATTTCTCCTCTGAGTCCCTGCCTCCCTCTCTCCTCTAAACCCCTTTCCTCTGCCTTCAAGTACAACCTTGTATCACTTATCCCACCCCCAAAACATTTCCTTTGCTTTGTTTCCCTCTCCTCTATTTTGTCTCCAAAATCATCCACTCAGGTGCCTTAATTTCCCATCTCCCACCTGCTTAATCCTCCTCCGTCTGGTTTCCCACCCATTCCACTCCAGTGAAATCCCCTTGACCAATGTATAAGTGCTTGTGTTATTACAAACAGTAACAATAACGCTAATTATTGCCATAAGGATGAGAGAGAGAATAGAAAAGCACAGCCAGTGCAGTGGCCTCTCATTAGGGGAAATAGCAGAAGACAATCAGTCTGTTAGCTCTTGGCCAAAGTGTTTCCAGAAGCAACAAAGACGTGTGCATGCCATTCACTGTAGTCCTGGGAGAGCTAGCATTCCAGCCCTGGAGGCTGGTAAAATACCACAGTGATGACCGATCTGCAATCGCCATAAGGTAGACGTGAATCTATGATTATACGGACGTTTGCATTCGCAGAGATGGACCCCAGGAAGAATTAATTTACAGTAGCACTTCCTGAAAAGTGAAGCACTTCAAATTATGAGAGTCCGAACTCAACTCATACTTCCCATTGATTTCCATGGCAGCTTCTTTCTTTCCAGTAAGTGGCATTATATCTATTCAGCGTCAGGTGTCAATTGATAGTAGCTCATCCTTAAGATCCTGAAAGCTTGGATATTTGTAGCCTGATTTTCTAAGGTACTGAACACTTGTAGCCCCTGTCAACTTTATTGGCATTTGTGGGTACTCAGCACCTTTGGAAATGAGGCTGTTAAGATTTAGTTTCACGATAGCAGCCAGTCAGCAATGAGATCTCCCAGCCCTCATACTGCATGATCGTTCCTTGAACTGACATATTATTTAAAAAAAGTCTTAGAGTGCCTCAGGAAATTACAGAGCAGTTACTTTGATATACGTTACAGGGAAAGTCTTAGGAACTGTTTTAATGGACTAATGATCAAAATAAACAGCGGGACTTCTCCTCTCACACTTGCGTAAGTTAGGAATAACTTCACAGAAGTCAATGGGCGAGATCCTCGCTAGTATAAATTGCCAGAGCTCGACGGATGCCAAAGGATCTGTGCATGCAGAGATACACAGCAAAGGATGTGGCCCAGTGGAATTGCACAGGTGTGAATCTCGTATAAGTCAGACGAGAACTAGGCCCATTATTTTAAAAATAGCACAGCTTGATTAAAGATGTTCAGCGCGGCTTGAGAAAAAAAAAAGTAAAGTCATGCCTCACTAACTTTACCGCTCTGTTGAAACATTATTACCCCATGGAGATCATACACGGCACTGGGATTGCAGAAAGCACTTCTCAAAGTTCCACAGTGTGGGCTCAGGGGTAGATTTTCAGAAGTGTGACACATTTGTGGCTGCAAACTACAGGTGCAAATAAAGGTCTTTGGAGCCTTCTTGACTAGCCCCAGAGATCTGACAGTTAGAGACACAAGTGCTATTCACTGTATGGGTGTCAACTACAGGCCCCAAATTTGCAGGTACAGTCTGGACTCTCCAAAAAGAGGCTGTGCCTCAGTCCAGCTGAAATCATGCCGATAGCCATCTAAAGAGCAGGGTCCAGGCATGGGGGAAATGGGGATAAATTGCAATGAAAATTGACTAATGGGGGGGAAAGTTGGTAATAAGTTTCTGAAACTGCTGGACTGTTACCTCAGCTACATTTGAGACTTAGTTTTAATATATATTAAATGCAGGAAAAATACTTATAATAATAAAAGATACACCTGTAAACATTAGATAAACCACTGACATTATTCTAATGATGTAGTTGTAGGAGCCGTTTCATAATCATCCTGAGGGCTCACAGATGCCTGCACAGCCTGAAAACAAGTTAGGGAAAGTCAAGTCCGAGAACGAGGTGCGCGGCCTCAGTGGCAATGTCTGGAAGCATTATACCTGTGGTGTTCAGGACTAGCCACAGCTGATGGACAGGACAGGTTCATCAGTACCAGTTGCTATAACTGTGGAGAGGTATAACATGCACTCCTCCAGCTAGCTCTGCAGCCTTGGGCCTAAGAACTTACAACAGCTCATCTTATTTTTGACTCTTGCTGAACAATTTGTCTCAGTCACATCCTGCATCGGGGCATTCCACAGGTTAATTTTAGGTCACACAAAACTGTTTCCTTTTCTCTTATTTCAATTTGTTATCTTTTTTTGTTTGTTTGATTGAAAGCGCCTGGGTGAAATCCTGTCCCCCTTTGTGATCAATGGGGAGTTTTGTCACTGACATCAATAGGGCCAGAATTTCAACCCCCTTGTTCTTGAATTAGAGACAATGCAAACTAGAGTGCTTAACTGATAGCCTCTGTACCTTTTAGTTTATATCTCCTTATCACAACTCCTCTCACTCTTGTTTCCATACTAAACTATCTTTAGTATTTAAAGATTTATGCTTCAACACATTCCTTGCCCTTTCCTGAATACACCATTTCCCCTATGCCCTCAGCCCACCCCACCCCACTTCTCTAGGGCACTGAATGCTAAAGACAATGCTAGCATCCCCATTGGCTTTGTACTCAGATAGCACAGTAGGGACATTACGAGCCTGATTTTCGGAGATGCTAAGCACTCGCAGCTCCCACTGATTTCAATCAGAGCTGTGGGTGCCCAGCACTTCTGAGAACCAGAGGTGAAATTTGCCCTTCAGGAAGGGAAGGAGAGTCTTGTGCCATCTCTCAGCTCAGTGCCCTCATTAATTTGCTTCTTCGTGCAGATGAATTTGCTTCTGCACCTACATTCAACTTCAGGTTCTGAAGCTGCTTATATTGCCCCTCTTCTGAAAGAAGAGTTAAATATATCCTCAGAAACAAAGATGACGGCATAGCTAAATAAGGAAGCACAGGTGTAATTTCTGGGCACAGTAAGAAGTCTTTTAAAAGGCCTTAAATAAGTAGTGTACACATGTTTACCACCACTGCAGCTGATGTGAACCCACAGGCGCACTTCGCTTTGGGGATCAAATGAAACATTGTGGAAGGCTATTGAACACTAGAAATTGTCACAGCGTGACTGAACAAAATTATTTAACACTGGGGAGGAGGTGTTCTCTAATTTCAGAACATGGGGAAAATACAGCGCTCACTTTGTCCCATTCACAGCCTGATGTTTCCTTGGACAGGGCCAGATTCATCCCTGGGGTACCACCACTGACTTCAACAAGAGATACAGCACTGAATCTGACATGTAATGAGGGGGTCTCTTTGAAAGTTGGGCTGTATGAGAAAATATGCACAGAGGGTCACTAGGGATCTATCAAAGGCCTTTTCTTACTCTGTCTTTGCTTCTTTGCCTGTTTTAATTGTCACAGCACTTGCATTTTAGCCTATATTTTAAAATGGAAACTACCTTTTCAAAGCACACGATGAACCTCAGGGAATCTCCTGCATTACTAACAACTGAGCTGGGGAGATGCCACGCAGGCACAGTGCGAGGTCTGAGACTGTCAGGTGCAGTGATGGTTGTGTGACCGTTGCGGGTTGCAGCTTGCTCATGCAAGAAGGTCACACAAAGGCCTCGCAGCCAACTACAGTTTTCTTTGCAGCCCACTGCACTTGCCCCAGGAGGCCCCTGGCTAAGTATGAACAAGGACTACTTACGTGGGTAAGGGTTGCAGGATTGGGCCCCGACTCCCTACGAAGTTTTAAGGGCTTGATCCTGCACCCACTGGAGTCAATGACAGTTTTGCCATTGACTTCAAGGAGAGCAGGATTGGGCCCCAAATAAAGCCATTTCTGTACTAAAAAAATCTACCATCTAGAGCCATTACATCCCATTTTTGCCATTAAACAAACCAGTTTTTGACCATTTTCTTTCTTTCTTTCTTTCTTTCTTTTTTAACGGCTTTTGCAGGATTGCTATCAGGTGGTCCAGCTTTTGCACTATGACAAATGGAACAGCTGAGCTATTAAGGGCCCAATCCTGAAAATTACTGGCTTGAGTAATGATTCTTACTCAGGCGAGGAGTCCCATTAACTGTATATCAGTCAGAGTGTGCTGGATCCGGCCATTAGCCCTGAAAAAATGAGTTTATAATGGAAACACTAACTGACCTTTAACAATAACGAGCGCTAGTAAAAGATAAAATGTCACAAGATTGCCTGGATCTTTGCACATTGATATCAACTGCGCAGAGCGACAGTTAAGGAGGAGTGAGGCTTGGGTGTGCTGAAGGAGTTAAATCATTTCACTGTGTTAGATAACAGCTAATTGACGGCAGATATAATGCCTGCTGAGAACCAAGTGCATTTCAACAGCAAAGAATGAAAGAGCCAAAATATCTGCTAAACCAAACTGTATGGGAGTTATTATAGAAACAGCCCCAAAGCTTTTGCAGCTGCAGCGAAGAAAGAAAACATGATGCTGCGATGTAATACAAAAGAAACAGGAATCAAAGCAGATGGTACAGTTGGTATGTGAGGCACTAGTTAGATTTCACCTAGAATGTAATACACTGTGCACCGTGATCACTGTGACACGGCCTATGAGAAATGCAGGAGAGAGCAGGTGTTATGACACTAGGTTTATGAGAGTATACGGGCAGAAAGAACTAGCTGGGGGCATTCATGTATGAAAATGGGCCAGGAAAGAAATGCTACAGCATTTTATAAAATTAAATTCAGCAATCAAGTTGCAGGAACTAGAAGTCAATGAGCCAAATATCCTCAGACAGGTAGGCTGGGATTATCTACGGTAAAGGAAAAATATTACCCCCCGATACATTAATACTTTATGTCACACAAAGTCCTAATTGAAAAATTATTCTGAGCCACGTTGAACAAGCTTTGCACTAGACCTGAGCTAAAATCCTTGACCAAGACACAAGCAAATACCACGGTTTGGGTGTTCTTTTATGCTTTTGGAGCTTGTGCACACATTCTGGGAAGAACAGACTCCCATTAGTACAGAGCCCTGTTGAACTCAGTGGCAAAATCCCAGTCCAGATTTCCCTGCAGGGCTGAGCAAATATCATTCCTGCCTCTGGCAGGACCTTGTTACTCCTCCCTTGAGGCAAAGGAGTAACCCAATGCTTGCGTTATCAAAGCTCACTTCAGTGGCAAAAATCATCATGGAGCAGCATCAGCACCACACCCTTCCTCCCTTTGTCTCTCCTCTTCTCTTGATTCCTCTCTTCCTCTGACCCTGCTCCATTTCTATTTGGGTTTCTCTTCTCATTCCTTCTCACTGCATCTCTCCTTTTACTCCCTTTGCCTCCTTTCTGTTCTCCACTATTCAAACTGATTTTTCTCTCCATGCCCCTTGTTTTTCATTTTTTTCTCTCTCTTTTCAGCACTTTCCTGCTTTCTGATATTTTGGGATAATTCTCCATCCCTCCACTTTTTACCTAATAGTTTTCTTTTGTCTTGTGTTTTTTTTTGCTCGTACCCTCCCATCTATTTTGGTGTCTTTTTTCATCTCCTTCCAGATCAATTTTGTGTGTTCTCTTTAAGGTCCTAGAGGCACTAATGCTTAGAGAGAGAATCTGGCCAGCATTCTGGTAGTTTTCCATTAGTAGCTCTTCTGTGTATAAAGTACTTCTGCACTTGATGAGAAAGCAATAACCAAGCTCTTTCACAAAAAGAGGTTGCCACAAAAGGAAACCAACCTGAAGTCTCCTAGCCAGTTTCCATTTGTAGCAGGCTTTGTGTACAGAGAATTGGAGTTCCGTATAATCAGTTACTGCTGCTGCTTTTGGGGCTGAACTGCAGTGTACAGCTGATGTGAGGCCTAGATGAATATGGTGATTGCAATTAAAAACCCAACATTTGCCAACATTGGTATCTGAGCAACCTTAGTTTCTCCCTGTATTTCAAATAAGAAATACATGCGGTATCAGAGCCTGTACATCCTCTTGTGGTGGCTAGCAGGGAGTGAGAGGAGGATATGCCTGGGTGCAAATAAGGTTAAACACTAAACATGTTGTTCGCACTGAACAGATCTATCTCAAGCCCCTTGCATGCCCACTCTCTTACCTATAAGTGTAGAGAGTGAAAAAGGGCGTCACTTGGGCACAGCATGGGTCCATCTAAGGAGACATGGAACGAAGTATAATTTGCAACATACAAATCATGTGTTCCCATTCTAAGCACCACATCTGCTACCCGGGGTCATTCCAGTTACTCCACTAGGCAGGGGTAACTAGCTGGCCATGCAGCAGTGCTGTCGTTAACACAGGTTCAGTTCCTCTGCAGTCCCTGCCCTAGTCACTGCTCGCTAACTTTGGCTCAGATTCTCAAATGTTTTTAGGCACCTCTGTGTCATTGATTCTGGGGAGGATCTGGACTTCTGTGCTTATAAGCAGAACACGCTGCCCCCTGTAGGATGAAACACCGTGTGGTGATTATTAGTAAGTGTTGCCTTTTGAATGACAATCACTGGACATTGCTCATGTCTGGTCCGCAGCCCGAAGTCTGCCCTGCAGTCCGAGGTGTGACTAGAGCACGTGTTGACACACTTGAGCTAGC
Source organism: Terrapene triunguis (assembly GCF_002925995.2). Lineage (NCBI taxonomy): Eukaryota > Metazoa > Chordata > Testudines > Emydidae > Terrapene > Terrapene triunguis. The sequence goes on from NW_020698242.1 coordinate 7,051,991, forward strand.
TGCCTTGAATAACAATAGCGATGAAGCTGCAGCAGCGTAGGCTAGCCACTTGAGTACTTACGCAGGGCCCAGGTGCGCTCGTACGGCCCATGCCGCCACCGCTTCGTGGCTGTTGCATATTTGAGCAAAGCAAGCTCAGGTACATCAACGCCTGCTGCAGTCACACCTCGGACTACAGTGCAAACGTACCCTTAGACATCCAGTGCATTAGAGCGGTAGATATTTTTGCGTGCTGAGTATAAGATGACACAACACCATGCAATGCTGAAGTTATGGCTAGCCATGGACTAGGATGGCAATGGGAAAATAAGAAAATAGAGCTAGTAGGAGAAAAGCATCCTGTCTCTTGTTTTGCTTTAACATTTCATTTCAGCCACATGGAACTTATTTACAGAGTTGCATTTGTTACGTTGTCTGTATTCTTCAACTGCACAATACTTTTATCTCTGATGAGGACATACTGTAGCATCCTTTGTCTAATACTATCACTTAGCCACGGTTCTATGCTTTTTTCCCCAGCTATCTGAAACACCAAATTAATATGAGTCCTTCGTCTTCGGCATGATAGTGAAGGTTTAGTGTTGACAGTGTGCTTTGTCACTTTGGCTCTGGAAAGGGCTTACAAAAGCTTTATTAACAGGCTCATTAGCACGGCCTGATTTACTTCTGCAGACTTTACTCTTTTACCAGTTTCCAAGAGCAGCAGCATCAGTTGCAAGGCTAATGAATTCACTCAGATTTGCATGCTAATGAAGCTCCCATGACTGTCTGTGCTCCCTATTTCTGATCGAACTTTGCTGTCGCTTGAGGAATATTAATAGAAATAAAAGCAAAGGGAGAAGCAAGGGTTTCAGTCAGACTTGTTGTAATCCAATGCCGATGCACAATTTGTACTTCATTCTAGATCTTATTTGTTTCATGGCTTATTGCATTTAATTGTATTACACATGTCACCGCTAGGAAATTTCCATTATAGTAGCTAGCCAGAGACTCAAGTACTAAAATCCTCCTTTAGATTCCTATTAGCAGATCACTCACCTCAGAAATATTTTGCACACCAAGGGATTTACATGTAAGCTTTCCCCAGTCATATGAATTTCCTTCTCCTTTGTTTGGCAGAGTGCATAAACCCTGTACATAGCCTAGCAGTGTGGGGGTTAAAATTCCTCCCTGGAGAAAGTGCTCCAGCCTTAAAGCTGCCAGTGGTTTTGCCAGCAGACAAAAACCAGAAGAGCATGTCCCCCCTTTACAGACTGGCAATGGTGGGTACGCTTTAAAAAGATTCAGGCTGGCCATTGGCTGGTATCTGCTATGGCCTGATTGGCTCGGGCAGGGTGAGAGGGGCTAAGTTGTGGAGATAAGAGGGGTAGATGAGCATAGCTACAGGCCTTCTGCTCCACTTCCACCAGGTTCACTATTTCTGTCTTATCAGCTTTTGGGGCTGATATCAAAATCAAACATATTGCCTGATAGTCAGACTAGGAAACAGGCTTCTTCCACTAGTCAAGGGGTCCTTAATGGGGCTTTCAAACCTAACAGGGCACAGGAAATTGATGCAATTGGCAGGAGACTCCAAAGTCTCTTGTTCCTGATGGCCCTCTCTCACAATTCACCACAAGAGAAGAGTGGTGCTTCTTTGTGGATGTATCACCTCCTGCTTGGGAGCAATAGTGAGGGATACAGCCAGGTCATGTCATGCCTGGGCTACACAGCAGCTCCTGGCTCAGAGCGAGGGCTCCAGCAGATGAGGAAATGGCCAACAACAAAGCTGTGAGAACTGAAACTGCTGCAAAGTACTGTCCACTCAACGCCTAACAGGCAGGTGCAGACGCACTCTCAGATGAGCGTCTAGTCGTGCTCCATGCAGGATAGGGGTGAGCCTAGAATTTCCTCTCCTGACAAGGACACTATGCAGTCATCTACAGCACTTAAGGCTCAATTGCATGATGCTTGTAGGATGGCAGTGCCAATCACTGCCCAAATGGCCTCACAGTTAGCACATAACCTAGCCCAGTCTCTCAGGGGATACTCTCCTCACTCAGCAACGCCAGTTTCCCCTAAAGCACAGCTGGCCTGCTGCCCCATCTAACATCTTTTGAGAGCAAATGGCCTCCGTCCCAGGTCTGGGCAAACAACTTAAAATGGTATTTGCTGACCTTCCTGAGCACATGGCTCAGGCAACCAGGAAACATCAAGAAATACCATGTGACTTCAACCAGGTCTTGAAAGCCAACCAAGTGCAAAATAGAGCATGAAGAGTTGCACTGAACCCCTGATAGGGTGACCAGATGACAGAGGTCAAATATCGGGACGCGGGGGGGGCGGAGCAAAAAAAAAAAAAAAGTAAGTCGGTGGCGGAGCAAAAAAACCCAAGCAGGCGGCAGAGCAAAACAAAAAAACAAAAAAAACTGCCAGAGCACAGGAAAAACTGAGAAATCACCGGCAGCTCCACGCCCCGCCCCCCCCCCAGCTTGCCTCTGCTCCGTCCCCCCCCCCTCCCTCAGGGAGGGGGGGGGGCAGCACGCAGAGCCCCCCCCCCCGCCAGAGGGACCTGCCAGGGGGCCAGGTGAGTCCCAGGCAGTGCTAGCCTTACCTGGAGCGGCTCCCAGGAAGCAACCAGCAGGCAGGTCCCGTCCCTCTGACTCCTAAGGTTGCGCGGGTCGGGTCGAGGGGGGCGGGGGAGCTTGCTACCGGCGTCTACAAGCCCCGCCCCTGCAGCACACAGTGGAGACCTACTCACCATCTCTGTGCGTGCCTGGGGAGTGGGGCTGCAGCACTCTGCAGGCTCCTGCCAGCCGGCGGGCGAGCACCGGGAATTCAGCTGCGCTGCCCCAGGCCCAGGAAGAAGAGGTGAGCGGCGCCGGTAGCACCGGCTTGTGTCCTCCACCAGACGGTCCCCCGATATCGGGACAAAGTGCGTCCCGACCGATGTAAGGTCGGGACGCAGGACAAGTCCCCTAAAATCAGGACTGTCCCGATAAAATCGGGACGTCTGGTCACCCTACCCCCTGAGAGGGGAAAGCATCAGTTCACCCCCCTGCAATGAGATGCCTGCTAATACAACGTGTTCTGAAGGAATCATTGCAATTCCAGAAGCTCCACAAACTCGAAAATGGGTGAAGTTGATGGCTTGCTTCAGAATTTTGTGTCAAACATTTTGTACAGCTCAAAGCCTTAGGCACAGTCGTTAGGGTTCTTTTTTCAAGGTCTTATTGGTTTATGGTTAAATTGCCGATGTAGACAATGCTAGATTCAGTCTGCCTGTTTGCCATATAGCTCGAATGACTTATTATTTCTTCATTTAGGCTGCCCATGGCATAGAGAAAGGACCCTCTCACTTCGGCCAAAGTATTGTCTCAGCAGCCATGAATGGAGGCACATTCCTCCAGGTGATGACTGAGATCAAGTACTGACCCTAAGCTATAAATGAGGAGAGCAGAATATTTTCTCTCTATCCTCGTTGGGATTCTGAGACAATTCCTGAGAAGCATTAGGAGAAGCAGGAGGAGGGTTGCTAACCTGAGAGAATGGGGAACATTGTTAGTTAGATTATAAAGCTGGCTCTGATGATGAAAGACCTTTAAGACATTACCAGCTAACAGGAAAACCTCATGAAACCAGATGTTAGGCCAGCTTACTATTTACTCTCCTCCCCCTACCCCAAGGTACATTAATTCATAAAACACAAATACCAAGATATTTTTGATTTGTTATTTACCTATACCTGTTTGACTGTCTGGTCTTTTAGCACCCATTGAAGTCAGCAGGCATGGTTGGATCAGACCCTTAGACTGCAAGACTGTCTCCTAGTCTACGTTTGTATGTGTCTAGTACTCCTGGGGAATTCTGCACCACTGCGTGCATGCAGAATTCATGTCCCCCGCAGATTTCTTTGCTTCCCCGCAGAAAAATGACTTTCTGACAGGGAAGCAAAGGGAAGCTGCAAGAGCAGTCACGCACCACTGCCTAGCTGCAAAGGTACATCTTTTCAGACAGCCGGCGGAGAGGTTAATCAATGCAGGGCTGGGGACACCCCAGTCAGTGGCTCCTACCCTGAGCCGGGATTAGCTGCTGGTCCCGGCTGGGCTGGAGGCAGGAGAGGATGGAACTTCCTCTTCCCCTGCAAGGGGTGGTTAGGGCTGTGTCAAATCCACCCCCAGAACTGTCCCCCAGCTGCCGGAAGCTCAGCATACTCCCCTGCTTCCTGCCCCCATCGCTCCTCAGCGATGGGGGGGAGGGGGTCACTGTACAGGGAACTGCTCTCCTATCCGCCCAACCCCAGTGCATCTGGACCTCCCATACCCAGACACCTCTGCCAAGCCTCACCCTATACACCCAGAACCCCCTAGCCCTCCATACCTGAACCCCACCCCACTGAACCTCAACCCCTATATCTGGCATCCTCTGCACCCAGACCCCCATCTAAGAATCCCCATCCCTGCACCCAGATCACCCCCCACTGAGCTCCCTCTACTCAAACCCCCACCCTGGTGAGCCCCACCCCCTGTACCACCCTGAGCTCCCACATCCAGAACCCCATGTCACTGACCCCTAACTAGCTGCACTGATACCTCCACCCCACCAAGCCCCACTCCCCCAGCAACCAGGCCCCCCTGCTGAGGCCCCCATACCCAGACCTCTCTGCTGAGCCCCAACCACCTTCACCTGGAAGACCCTGCAGAGTCCCATTGCCCCTGCACCTGGAACCACTGAACGAGTCTCTGTCCATCCAGATGCCCCCACACCTAGAGCCCCCACTGAGCTGCCTGCACCCAGATTGTTCCATACAGAATCCTCTCACCCCATACCTGGATCCCCCCACACTGAGCCCCTCCACACTTGGATCCTGCCTAGTTAAGCCTGCCTGCCCCACACCTGGTGCATCTGGAGCAGAGGGGCAGGGCCCCAGGGTGTTTCTGGGACAGGCCTAGGCCCTGTGCTGTTTCAGGGTCGGGTGCAGCCTCACTGCTGAGTCCATGTCCCGGGGGTGGGGGTGGGCGGACTGCAGGGTGATCTCCTGCCTTTGTGCAGCCAGTGGCCTGGGATCCCCACTGCCATGCTGGAGCCTCTGCATTTGTTTATTCACAAATAAAACTTGCAGAATTTTGAAATATTGTGCACAGAATTTTAATTTTTTGGCACAGAATTTTTAATTTTTTGGTGCAGAATGCCCTCAGGAGTAGTTTAGCACAACACATATGGGTTCTTTAGGAACTACCAGACTAAATTAAAAAATGCATGAAGAGGCCTTCTCTGACTAGTGATGTTAATCCTTTGCCTGACCTCTAACTTTAGCAGCACAGCCAGGAAATTGAGGACCCCAGTAAATAATCTCATCCAGAGATCTTATATTCACAGTAAATTTCTTTTAGAGACACAAGATGGGTGAGGTAATGTCTTTTATTGGACCAACTTCTATGCGTGAGAGAGACAAGCTTGTCTCTCTCAACAGCAGAAGTTGGTCCAATAAAAGACATTAGCTCACCCACCTTGTGTCTCGAATATCCTAGGACTGACACGGCTACTACAACAACACTGCACACAGTAATTTTTTTGGCATTTGAAGTGCAACTAACACATCAGAATTAATGGAAAATAGGATTTTTCACTGAGTAACCTCAAGCCTGCTATCCCTAATTTGATGTAATGGCACTGCATAAATTGGAATTAAAATGCCTTTTTAGGTGCTCAATTGCATCAAAGAGGCCTGCACAAAGCAGGGTTTCATCTTCATGAGATCACCTCTGAATGAGGATGAATCAAACAGCTTCATCAGCTTCATCTTTGCTCGCTGGAAAAGTGAAGCAATTGCTACATTTTTTCCCCAAACAAAAGTAAAGAAAATTAAATAAAATGAAAAGCAAGCGGAGGACTAATTATACAATATGAAGGCATTTAGCAAAGGAAAGTAGCCTATTGAATGTGTAATGTGCATCATTACCACTGAATGTTTGGATGAGGAAGAAAGCGTCGCGGTCACCCTGTCATTATCATCACTTGTTACCAAGCTCTGCAGAGGGCCCGGTGAAAGGGCGACTTGCTGCCCCAGACTCATAATGAGCAGACCTTTGCCAAACTGACACTCTCAAAGCTTTATCTATTTCATACAGGCCTGGTCTACACTAGGAGGTTATGTCGAATTTAGCAGCGTTAAATCGAATTAACCCTGCACCCGTCCACACAACGAAGCTATTTAGTTCGACATAGAGGTCTCTTTAAATCGATTTCTGTACTCCTCCCCGACGAGGGGAGTAGCGCTAAATTCGACATGGCCACGTCGAATTAGGGTAGGTGTGGATGGAATTCGACGCTAATAGCTCCGGGAGCTATCCTCTGGACAGCAGTCCGAGCTCGGATGCTCTGACCAGCCACACAGGAAAAGCCCCGGGAAAATTTGAATTCCTTTTCCTGTCTGGGCAGTTTGAATCTCATTTCCTGTTTGGACATCGTGGTGAGCTCAGCAGCACTGGCAACGACGCAGAGCTCTCCAGCAGAGGTGACCATGCAATCGCAGAATAGAAAGAGGGCCCCAGCATGGACTGATCGGGAAGTCTTGGATCTGATCGCTGTGTGGGGCGATGAGTCTGTGCTTTCGGAGCTGTGATCGAAAAAACGGAATGCGAAGATCTACGAGAAGATCTCCAAAGCCATGACGGAGAGAGGATACAGCCGGGATGCAACGCAGTGCCGCGTGAAAATCAAGGACCTGAGACAAGGCTACCAGAAGACCAAAGCGGCAAACGGACACTCCGGATCCCAGCCCCAGACATGCCGTTTCTACGAGGCACTGCATTCCATTCTAGGTGCGGCCGCCACCACTACCCCGCCACTGACTGTGGACTCTGACGATGGGGTATTGTCGACGGCCGCTTCCTCGGAGATGTTCGCGGACGGGGAAGATGAGGAGGACGAGGCAGTCGACAGCGCATACAACGCTGATTTCCCCAACAGCCAGGATCTCTTCATCACCCTCATGGAGATCCCTTACCAACCCTCCCAAGGCGTTAACCCTGACCCTGAATCAGGGGAAGGATCAGACGGTAAGTGTTTTAAACATGTAAACATTTATTTTGATCAGAACAGGAATGGAATATTAACAATGGGTTTTTCATGATTACTTTGCCCTAGGCGCTTTACTTTTTAGTCCTTGCCAGTGCAACTACTGCAAAAGTATCTCAAAATGTCCGGTTTTGCATGATTACTTTGCCCTAGGCGCTCTACTTTTTAGTCCTTGCCAGTGCAGCTACTGGAAAATTCTGTCAATATGTCCGGGGATAGAGCAGAAATCCTCCTGGGACATCTCCACGAAGCTCTCCTGGAGGTAATTTGAAAGCCTTTGCATTAGGTTCCTGGGGAGAGCGGCCTTATTGCGTCCTCCATGGTAGGAAACTTTTCCGTGCCAGGCTAGCAGCAAGTACTCCGGGATCAGTGCCTTGCACAGCATGGCCGCATACGGCCCTGGTTTTTGCTGGCATTCACGCAGCACGCGGTCTTTCTCTGTGTCCGAGATCCTCATCAGAGTGATATCACTCATGGTGACCTGCTTTAAATTAGGGGAATGTTAGTATTGGGACTGATTGCCTGTTCCTTTACATAAGTGTAACCGGCGGTTTACAGCCACGCGGTGGAGGCGGGACAGGGGCAGCATACAGGGATCTTTCCCGGGGACAGCCGCGAGGGGGGCGGAACAGGGGCAGAGTTCATGCTGGCCAGATTGCCGGCAGCAGGAACTGGCCAACGCTAGGGGCATTGCTTTGAACGTGAAAGGAGGGCACTGCTATAAATTAAGCTTTCAGCAGACAAAAGTCTACGGCTTACCATGTCTGCCTGCTACCCGAATTCCGCTGTCCTGCCCCGCTTCTGTGATCTGTACTCCAAGACCCCAGGCACTGAATGGGAAGGCCGAAAATTCGACCTTGTCCTGAGTGCACATGTGATAGGTGCTGTACATGGTCTTGTTCACAGAGAAAGACTATGTTCATTGTTCACAAAAATGTATCTTTGTGAGGAATTCACTCCCTTTTTCCCATCCCACAGCTACGAGTGTCTCTCGACCTACCACGGCATCCCCCTCCCAGAGGCTGGCGCAGATTAGGCGCCGAAAGAGAAGGACACAGGACGAGATGTTCTCCGAACTTATGGGCTGCTCCCGAGCCGAGGCGGCACAGCAGACCCAGTGGAGGGAGAACATGTCGCAATACCAGCGATCACACAGCGAACGGGAGGACAGGTGGCGGCAGGAAGACCAGCAGGCGACTCAAACGCTGCTTGGACTAATGAGGGAGCAAACGGACACGCTCCGGCGGCTTGTAGATGTTCTGCAGGACCGGAGGCAGGAGGACAGAGACCCGCTGCAGTCTATCTCTAACCGCCCTCCCCCGCCACAAAGTCCCATCCCCCCCTCACCCAAAGTCCCAAGAAGGAGGGGCGGCAGGGGCCGTGAAAACAGTCACTCCACCCCTGCAGACTGCTCAAGTACCAGATGGCTCTCACTCCCAAAGTTTTGATAAGTCCTTTCCTTCAGTCCAAAAGCACCTCACCCAAGCCCCCGTCCCAGTGTCATCCCCTAACTGTGTAATTGTTAATAAAAAATACGTTTCTGTTAATTACGGTTCCCATCAGGTTCTTTTAGAGGAGAGTGTGTTTGAAGGGGGGAAAAGGGGGTTGGTAATTGGAGAGGACAGTCACCTCTACCAGGGTACAGACACGGGGGCAGGTTCAGCAGCAGGTCACACACACATTGCAGTCACTAGGCACCCTGGTCAGGCTGGGAGGTGGTTTTCATGTTCTGTGTGGGGGGGCTATGTGAGTTTGTGGCGGGGGAGGGCGGTTACAGATCTTATGCAGCGGTCCTTAGCCTGGATGACAGAGCCACGCAGCAGGGGATCTATAACCGTCCTCCCCCGCAACAAAGTCACATAGCCCCCACACACAGAGTCCCGAAAAGGAGGGGTGGCAGGCTCCGTTGAAACAACCAGTGCACCACTGCAGACCGCTCTAGGAGCAGGAGCCTGTCATTCGAGTTTAGAAGCGTCCTTTCCATCACTACACCCGCTCCCCACCACAGTCTGCGTCCCAGTTTCAACCCTTTACCACGAAACCCTTAATAAAGAAAACGGTGTTAATGAACAAAGTTCCATTTATTTTATTTTTAAAGGTGTGTTGGAAGGGGGGCAACGGGGTGAAGGGGGTATGTAACTGGAGAGGATAGTCAACATTCAGTGGGTAAAGAAACGGGGGCAGGTTCAGCTTCTCTTTAAACAAACTTAATAGTCACAGGTTACCCTGCTCACTGTGGAACCTAGCTTTCAAAGCCTCCCGGATGCACAGCGTGTCCCGCTGGGCTCTTCTAATCGCCCGGCTGTCTGGCTGGGCGTAATCAGCAGCCAGGCAATGTGCCTCAACCTCCCACCCCGCTATAAACGTCTCCCCCTTGCTCTCACAGAGATTGTGGAGCACACAGCAAGCTGCAATAACAATGGGGATATTGGTTTCGCTGAGATCAGAGCGAGTCAGTAAGCTTCTCCATCTCCCCTTCAGACGTCCAAAAGCACACTCCACCACCATTCTGCACTTGCTCAGCCGGTAGTTGAAGAGTTCTTTTTCACTGTCCAGGGCGCCTGTATAGGGCTTCATGAGCCAGGGCATTAGCGGGTAGGCTGGGTCCCCGAGGATCACTATAGGCATCTCCACATCCCCAACAGTTATTTTGTGGTCCGGGAAGTAAATGCCTTCCTGCAGCCGTCTAAACAGACCAGAGTTCCTGAAAACACGAGCATCATGAACCTTGCCCGGCCATCCGACGTTGATGTTGGTAAACCGTCCCCTATGGTCCACCAGTGCTTGACGCACCATAGAAAAGTAGCCCTTTCTGTTAATGTACTGGCTGGCCTGGTGCTCCAGTCCCAGGATAGGGATGTGAGTTCCATCTATAGCCCCACCGCAGTTTGGGAATCCCATTGCGGCGAAGCCATCTATGATGACCTGCACGTTTCCCAGGGTCACTACCTTTGAGAGCAGTAGCTCAACGATTGCGTTGGCTACTTGCATCACAGCAACCCCCACGGTAGATTTGCCCACGCCAAAGTGGTTCGCGACTGACCGGTAGCTGTATGGCGTTGCAAGCTTCCAGAGGGCTATGGCTACTTGCTTCTGGACAGTCAGGGCTGCTCGCATCCGGGTGTCCTTGCACTTCAGGGCAGGGGACAGCAACTCACAAAGTTCAAGGAAAGTTCCCTTATGCATGCGAAAGTTTCGCAGCCACTGTGATTCATCCCAGACCTGCAGCTCCTTCCTGAAGGCCTTTAGCTGTGGGTAATGCAGGTACTCATATTATCCCTGCTTCTCTTCAATATTTACCTCATACCACTGGGAGAGATTGTGATACACCATGGGCTTAGCTGCCAACAGTACAAGGAGGCCATTCAACTGTACAGCTCATTCTCTACTGATGCAACCACCACCCCTACTAAGATGTCAGAAAGCCCACATAAAATCAGCTCTTGGATGAAGGCCACTTGTTCTAGCTGAACGCAAGCAAGACCAAAGGGGGTCGGAAGGGGGAAAATGCTTTGAAGAGCTGGCCGAGACGTTTTCTCCACCTGAAGATGAATAGCCCCCATGTGTCACAGTTGTGCAAAGCCTCATGCTCCTGTTTCACTCCTCACTCAGCTGGAAAGACCAAGTGCCTTCATTCACCTCCAGCTTGCTGGGAAACTTCTTCCCTTCCTCCCAGACGAGACAGTGCTCTGTGCATTTGTCACTTCCAGGCTGGGTTACTGTAATTCACTGGATCTGAAGCTGAATGTGAAGAAGATGCACAGGCTCCAAGTGGCACCTTCTCCATGGCTCAGGCTGCCATGAACACACCAGACCCATGCGTAAGTCCTTCCATGGTCAACTTCTGATGCCAGTTTTAAGGCCTTGGTCCTAATTTTCAAAGCAATTCATGGATCAAGCTCCAGCTACATCAAAGATCAAATTTCAATCTATGAATCTCCACCACCACAGTGCTCCCCAGATGATGCAGCTCACAAAGCCTGGGACGAAGCATGTGAGACAAAGCATTCTCTGTCGAGGGGATTCAGCTATGGAACAATCTTTCAGAGGAGATCAGGCAAATCCAGAGCCTGACAATTGCTGGGAAACAATTAAAGCCTCTGTCTTTGAGAAAACCTCCGTACCATAAGTAAAATATTTCAAACACCCCTTTTATTCCTAAAGCTTTTCCCTGCCCACTCCCCGCAAAACCCTACCCAAGCACAGTTATGACCCTATAAAGGGAGCAGTGCCAGAGACTCCATGAAGTCCACTAGAGATTTTGCTACTGATTTTATGTGGGAGGCACTTAGATACTACAGTAATGGGTGGGAGAGTAAAACTCTAAGATGAATAGATTTTTTTTAAAGGTAGCAGCTAGAGAGCACAACTGAGCTCAAGACCCCAATGTGCTAGATGTATACACAGTCCCTGCTGAAAGAGCTAACAGACCAGATAAAGGGGGTAACATCTCCATTTTGCATTTGAGGAAACGAGGCACAGAGAAATTAAGTGACTTGCCCAAGAGCACACAGGAAATCTGTGGCAGAGCTGGGAACATAGCAGCCCTTTAACTACAAGATCACCCTTCTCCTTGCAGATAATCATTTCCACAAATATTCACTTGGCCATCTAAGTACTTACCTAGTCCCTCTGTTACCATAGCTTCTGAGCATCTCATTTTTAATGTATTTATTCTCGGAATACCCGGTGCAGTAGGGCAGGGCTATTGTCCCCATTTTACAGATGGGGAACTGAGGCACATAGAGGCCAAGTGACTTGCCTAAGGTCACACAGGAAGCCCATGACAGAGCAGTGATTCAAACCCAGGTCTTCCAAGTCCTCAGCTAATGCCCTAATCAGGGGCCCTTCTTCTGCTCTATCCATGTCCTTTGTGTTGGCTTTCCAGATGCATTGGTATAATTGAATTTTACTGGTATGAATATTCCTGGAAAGCAAGTTTTGAAGTAACATATGCAAATATACATGGAATACAAATTTTAAATAGATACCTAGGAATATTTGTGCCAGAAGTGCTTGTGCACTCACACAACCAGGGAATAGAAACAGAAGTGAAAATGCACAGAGAGAACTGTTTGTGATTAATTTACTAAATTAAAAAAATATCTGATAAATAAATATAAGGAAATCGTGATGTGCTTGCAGATGTTCCACAACCAGAAAAAGAGGCTAAATTCACAGGATAAATAGTTCCTGCAAGTTGTTCGCTCAGCTCTCTTATCTGATCTGGACTCTGTTCCTGACTGTGGTTCTACATCAGAGTTAAATCATCTGCCAGGATTTCCCAGTTGTCAACTCCAGAGTTAGCATTTTGAACATGTTAGGGTCTCCTTAAAGATCACACAGAAACCCAAGTGGTAGATAATCCTGTTCTGAACTCCACTATTGGTCATCTGGATGTCATCAGACCCACTACTTATACAATTTATACTACTTAGATTGTAAGCTCCTTGCAGGTAGGGACCATCTTTTTGCTACGTGTCTGAGTGATGGCCACCATCTTGGAGGACACACTGGAAGCTGGACCAGGGAACTCCAGAGCTAACAGCATCAGCTCTTACAGCTTGAGCTAAAGAGCCAAGTCTCCTTAACAGCGGCTGTAACAAGCATCTATCCTCTGTGGCTGGAATACAGAGGGGGACCTGTAACACACACTCACCACTGGGTTACATTTGTACAGTGGCTCCATAATGGGGGTCTTTGTTCTTGACTGGGGCTCTTGGGTGCTACCACAAAAAATAATAAATAGTAATAATAGAGAACACCCAACACATGGGAAACAATGGAAGCCAAAGCTCTGGCTTTTCATCAGGAAACTTTAGTTCTTGCATGAAAATTGTCAAATGAAATGCAACTGCTGGTTTAAATGCAGTCTGCATTATGTTGTTGCGATGCACATTACACAAACACAGACTAATATCATTTGTAACAATTAGGGATTAATAGGATGTTTTCATTCAAGCCAAACTGTTACAAATTACCTTGTTAGCCTTAGAACATGAAGTGAATTTGCTAAAATTAGGATTAAGGTTAGAGTCAAGACAATGGGAATGGGGGATACAATAGCTTGTAGCATTAGGTCCTCATGGATAGATAGATGCCTTTAGTTTCCAGAGCAACAGTTTGAGCAAAGAAATTCCTAATTACAGACACTTTAAAACAGAGACAATGTCAAGCTGGAAACATACCTAGTATGAGAGGATTTCCCCCCCCCATCTATGACAATATAGCCCACACACTTTATACTGTAGCATTTGACTTTGTTGGGCCCAAAGAAAGGGGACAAAGCAGTGGAGAGGTGACCATGGATTTTAGTTGGATTCCTCTGTATCTCTGTAACTCACCTAGAAGAGCCCAGAAACATCCAGCAATAGTGTGTGACAGTGAATAGATAAGCTCAGCGGCTGTTTCGGAAGTCGTACAGGAAGGCTTCATTGTGGGCAAGGAGTCCAGCAGGTCCAACATTTATACACTATTTGATAGAGGAGCCAACAGCGCTCCGGGAGGGAGCGGGGAGGTTATAAACATAGGAATGAAAGACAGCCCTGTGGACTCAGCAGCTGATCGACGCAGGATTAAGAGACGTATCTGTGCTGAGGGTGTTTGTACCAATCCCTGTGCCACTTTCGGTACAGGGGAGTGACATTCCTCTGCTATGACAATGCTTGATCCACTGAGGTGTTTTATAGACCTAGATGAGAGCTGGGAGGGGAGCATTTGTTACCCCTAAAGGCTAGATGACCTAGCTAATTTACACGCCGCTATCAGCTAACTGCTTTAAACTGGCATTCTGCCTCAGTTAGAGAGAGAACAGGAGCAGAGTGAGTGAGGTGAGGGTTTGTACATTCTTACCTGACTTAGCTGGACTTATGAGGAAAAGATGGTGCCCTATAGAGTTAGGCCCTTTTAGAAATCCAGGGCATGGGTATTTTATATGCTGATCCCAATACCTCTGTCACTTTGGGTACAGACCACAGACTTCTGTTTCACCAGCAACTGAAGACCAGTCAACTATTAACCCAAGGGCTGGACTGCTGCTAGCTGCAGAGTTTCCTAGACTGTCTGTTAGCTGAAGTGTTTGGAAAAGAACTGTGATGCTGCTGTTCTTTTCAAGCTCTGAAGAGTCCAGCTCACACACATGACATATTATGGCCACACTATAAAGCAGTGATGGGCAACCTGTGGTCCGTCAGGGAAATCCGCTGGCAGGCTGCGAGACAATTTGTTTACATTGACCAACTGCAGGCACGGCTGCCCGCAGCTCCCAGTGGCCACGGTTCACCGTTCCTGGCCAATGGGAGCTGCAGGAAGCGGCAGCCAGCCTGTGGGCCGCAGGTTGCCCACCACTGCTATGAAGCATGAGAAATCCTCTCTGAAAGAGGATCAGAAGGGGCTGTTTTTATAAGTGTGGGTTAAAGGTACAGGAGAGTAAATGTTATATTGGAACTTTGCATTTAAATATATGTATCAGCAACAAAAGGAGAAATCAATATAAGGAATATGAGTAGATTTACTGCCTAATAACATGGGTTAAAATGTTATAAGTATTCCAAATATGGTTTACAATGTTTGAGTCTATTAATGTTTTCTGTGTGCATTAAATGTTTGTTTACTAAGAATCTGTGTGGAACTCTCTTTGAGACTGAATGAGCTATTAGTAACAGTTACATTCAGGGTTTTCATGCAACAGCCCCGAGGTTTAATTCTGCTTTCTGAAAAGTACTGAAAAGACAAAAGTTGGTCTTGTCCTCCAGCAAAGAGTTAAGCTGAGGTGCAAGAAGAGTGTAATAGAATTATACATAATATTGCCTCAGCATCCTCCTTCCCTGTTGAAAATGGGTTCTCTGGATTTTCAAATCTCTATTGCCCAGTATAGTATGAATTTTTAAAAAACAAACCCTAAAATTAATTTTCCCATTTGATATATTTTAAAGGATGCTCCCCCAGCTAGTTTTATCATTTGAAATTATTTGGAAGAAACCTGTACATAACGATTTTTTTTTTAAAAAGTCAATGAAAACTTTTTGGGGAATTTAAATGTGAGTTGTAATCCAAAGTAACAGTAATAGCCTTGTGTTAGTCAGGGCCGGCTCCAGGCACCAGCTTGGCAAGCAGGTGCTTGGGGCGGCGGCTCGGAAGAGGGGCGGCACGTCCAGCTATTTGGTGGCAATTCGGCGGACGGTCCCTCACTCCCGCTCAGAGCGAAGGACCTTCTGCCGAATTGCCGCCGCAGATCGCGATTGCAGCTTTTTTTTTTTTTTTGGCTGCTTGGGGCGGCCAAAACCCTGGAGCCGGCCCTGGTGTTAGTGTATCAGAACGGATACTGAAAATGAAATGACTATGAAGAGGAAGCAAAATTGACCAGTATGTCAGTCTTGTCTACACTTCCAGTTAATTTTGATTAAAGTAGTATGTGAATTTAGAGTACAATAGCTATTCCAGATTAACTCCAGGTCTGCACACTTATTCTGGAATAGAAGTGTCTTGTTACTGCGTAGTTTACTCTACTTTCAAAGTGGAGTAAACTAAATTGGAACATGGCACTCTTATTACAGAATAAGTACGTCTCCATGGTGTGATACAGAAATAGTTATTCTGGAATAGCTATTGTGGAATAATCCCAAGTGAAGACAAAACCTGAGTGCATT
Source organism: Terrapene triunguis (assembly GCF_002925995.2). Taxonomy (NCBI): domain Eukaryota; kingdom Metazoa; phylum Chordata; order Testudines; family Emydidae; genus Terrapene; species Terrapene triunguis. Next base: position 7,067,698 of record NW_020698242.1, read on the forward strand.
GTCCTGCAAATTTCATCGGACTGCTTATACTAGTAAGCACTCCACCCATCATTAAGTGTTTACAAGATGAAAGCTGTGTAAAATGTAAATAGAAGGGCCAGATTGGGATATCCTTACTCCTGCTGAATAGCACCTTATCCTGCAAGCAATAAACCCTCTGGAGTAAGGTGCTATTCATTGGGTTTAAATTATATTGCCAACCCCAAGTGTTCAAAAATCTTCAATCAGGTCCCGCAAAAATCATGAGTTGGGCTTAAAAGAAATCAAGAGATTAAAATAATTAATACATTTTGGGTTCAGCATCTACACTGCATTATGTGCGCCTGAGTCCAACCACCCATACCCCAGACTTCCTAGCGCCCGCCCAAAATGTGGCCACTCTAGCCCTTTGTTCATGGTGCAGTGTGGGAAAACTTGACTGTCCACCAAACGTGACTGTCCAGAGGACAAAAAAAGTCAGCCTGTGGGAATCTTTTGGCAGACTCCTAGAGTACGAGGCCAGTGGGGCTGTGTCTACACTGCAAAGCAATAGAGCTTGAACTCTAGCTTGATTCAGACTTGGACCTCCACATCCGTGAGGTTCTGGGATCCTGGGTCTAAGCCCTTGGTTAGCGCGATGTGTGTGTAGATGGAAGTGGGATTAGGCTTGAGCCTGAATTCGAACCCTGGGCTTACATTGCAATGTAGACATACCCTTGGTGCACTTCAGGTTTTCTCTTCAACTATGAAGGTTAGAAACTTACTTTTCTTTTAATGAAAGGTGAGTGTCTCACTGATTCACTTACCTCTAGGAGCTGGGGCTTTATGGAATACACCAAATATCATGAGACTTGTGCTAAAATCACAAGAGCTGGCAACAATGAGTAAGGGTATCATAATTTGGTCCTAACAGAGCAGCACAAATAATGGGAATTAGGAGCCCAATTCTGCAGTGTTATTGCATACAGAACGTCCACTGAAATCACTCTAGTTGCACGCTACAGAAATGGATCCTCTATTAGTTTTTAAAAAAATCTTACAAATATAATAATCTAGAAACAGAGGTAAGGTTGTTTTTTTTTTTAAATACTGAGCGTATGTGTGGGGAGAGAGTGAGGGGGGTGGCTCATGGCTGGTGTAATCTATTGGCTCCCATGGAGTTATGCCAGATGAGAATTTGGCAATAATTTTTATCATGACAGTGTCCCTTTTACCCTAGTGTAAGTAAGAGGGAAAAAAAATCAAATAACAATTAATATAAAAAGAGTAATATAACACGATAGCCACTCAGCCAAAAAAGTACGGTATTAAATGTTGGTCTAAATATATTCTCCTGAGAACACCAATTATTTATGTACTAGAAGACTCATCGCTGAGCTGTAAACGTGCGGTATTCCCATCGGACTGCAAAGGCAATATTTATACATAAAATGGGCATCTTGTGCTTTTTAAATAGCATTGCCCTTAACAGATAGTCATAAAAAATCCAGGATAATGCTTCATCTAATTGAATGCTTATGAAAAATCTGTAGCAGGTACTATTAGCCTGTCTGCTCCTTTCTGGAACTCTATGAAAGCAGAGAAATGGCATGTAGTGCAGAATACTGAAGACCAGGGATGACAATATATTGACTGACACAGTAAATTAGCCTGAAACAAGACCCTGGAGGCCTTTAAAAAATAGTCTTACAAAAAATAATAATAATAGTCTGGAGGCCTTTAAAAAAAAAATCTTACAAAAAAACCCAACAACCCGTAAGACAGGCTGGACGGCTGTATATATCGCATTTAAATTAATTTACATACTACACTGAGGAACTGGGTTTTTCACTGCTCTGAGCAGACAGTAAGTGCACTGAATGATTTTGTTTCTAATGTCAGAACGCTGGTGATTGTAGAAGAATTTATTCCATTTAAACTAGATATGGTATGGAATAAAAAGCATCTCATAGATATTTTTCTAAATATGGTTGGCAGGTCCCCTGCCCTTTACCTTGTGATTCTTACATTACAATTGAGATTTTCCCCTGTAAATAATCACCCTTCGTGGCTTTCTCAAGCTAAATTACTCCAAGTAAGCAAGCCAAACACTTGCAACTTAGCTAGAGATAATCAACTAATACAAAGCAATTTGCAATACACAATCACAGCCATTGTTATATTTATCTGCTCGTGTCTCTTTAGATGGATGTTCCTAAGCCTTGAGATGCAGAAAGTGCCCAAGTCAGATCCCAAATTTCTCTTTATAATTTCAGTAGGAGCAAGATTGGGCCAAAGTCCCCTAGATACTTCAAGTCCCAAGGAATGTATGGAGAATAGATTTGGTTGAGATGCCTTTTGTTGGAAAGACTGTCTGATCTTATAAAGCTAGAGGATTTAACCTTGCTTCCATGGCTTTCGAGTATAAGTGTACCCATCAGAAAAATAGCTTATATTACTATCATACTTTCATAGCATGCCATTTTAAGGGCATTATATAGCAAATCCCATTGCTATATATTTGTTGCTTACAGTGCCTTGATTTTTTTAGTAATCTTTTCTTGTTATAACATGGTAAAATGAAGATCTCAGTGCATTGTAGGGGAAATTTCAGGTGATTACACATACACTTATTGAAAGAGAAATGACTGGAAATTCTGATTTTCGGAGAATCCCTGAAGGAGGGCTTTTTATTTTCAGATATTACCTAAGCATTATGTTTTAATGATTGGATATTTCTGCTAATTTGTCTTTAGTAGGTTCCATTATCAGTCAAACTAATGCCTGGAAAATGAAACCTCCAAAAGAAATCCTCCATATTATTAGTGAAATAAATACAGCTAATGATGATAATTAAGTCACTGGGGATAATTGAGAGATTATCCAATTACGATCTGTAATTCTTCGGCTTTCAAATTAGATAATGGTGTGTAAAGCTAATCCAGTCTAATGAAAAAAAGCCCAACAACCCATGAATCATTGGGGCACTTTATAATTTAAAGTATTCTGCAAGCTTAAATGCCTAGTTTAAGGGTCTATTAAGAATGGGGGAGCTAGTCACATGATCATTTTTAGCCAGATGTTGCCATATTAGGCTATTCAATAAGTAGTGATATTCCAGAGCAGGACTGGAGGTTCACATTACCTTTCTATGGATCCTGTGAAAACTCCACCACTGTCCACTGGGATTGCTACTGGGACCAGCAAATATATTCCCCGGGATAGGTCCTTCGAGCAGCTACATTTGAACAGTTTAAAAAAAAAAAAAAGAGAGAGAGATGGGCTTGGTCTAAAACTCCCGCTCTGAATTTTGATGAAAAGTTTATAACATAAGACTGGCTATACTGGGTCAGACCAAAGGTCCATCCAGCCCAGTATCCTGTCTTCTGACAGTGGCCAGTGCCAGGTGCCCCAGAGGGAATGAACAGAACAGGTAATCATCAAATGATCCATTCCTGTCGCTCATTCCCAGCTTCTGAATAAAAAAAACATGCACCATGGCCCCATCAGACATTAGGAACATGGCAGTGACTCCTTAAACTGGAGTGGTTTTTTCCCTCTTTTCAATTGCCATAAATATTCTGACATTTGTTACAAATTCAGACTGGATATCTAGTAACTCAGGACTAGATACCTCTGCCTTTCCTCACATTTGGTAACAGCTGACTCCACGAGCAGTCCTGATGAGACAGGTGACTGTGCAGTTTGTTCTGTCTTGTTCTGTGTATCTGGTCTGACACCTTGGCAGGCACTTTACAAACCAGGGTTGGTGATCTTCAGTGACTTCTCATTAGATTCTGAGCAGAGTGTAAAGAGATGATTTTGATCTCTAAAGCTGGGATTAGACACCCAAATCCCACTGAAATTCAATGTGCTTCTTTGAAAATCTCACCCTAAATGGTTTGAGACCTGACAAGCTGAAAGACGGCCTCTCTCCCAGTGTGATACAAACTCAAAAGCAATCAGCAGAAGTCCTCGAGGTTACAGTCTCCTGGTGTAACAGGGAGGAGGGTTGATGGTAAAGCATTTTCTACAAGAGGTCCTTGTTTCTGAATGAAGTTTCTCCTTAGTCTGATATTGCTTGCATCTGACATGCCAATAGGAGCATCTATTAGAACATAAGAACAGCCATACTGGGTCAGACCACTGGTCCATCTAGTCCGGTATCCTGTCTAGTGACAGTGGCCAGTCCCAGATGCTTCAGAGGGAATGAACAGAACAGGGCAATTTGAGATGATCCATCCCCATCATCCAGTCCCGGATTCTGGCAGTTGGAGGTTTAGGGACATCCTCTCCATTTTGGCTAATATCCTCCATGAATTTATCTAATTCTTTTTTTGAACCCAGTTATACTTTTGGCCTTCACAGCATTCCCTGGCAACGAGTTCCACAGGCTGACTGTGCGTTGTGTGGCCAAGTGTTTGTTTTAAACCTGCTGTCTATTTCCTTGTATTTTTCTTGAGACGTGGGTTAGGGATCTGAGTGGACATATGTGAGGCTTCTATTTATGTGCTGGGTAAGTATTTGCTCTGGGCATTAGATACATTTTATGGGGTGTTTGTGGTATATTTATCCTTATTTTTATTGATTATAAATACTGATGAGATAAATGATTTGTAATAGGTGCTTTAAGGAAATCATCTAAATAAGGCCTCAGTCCAACAAATCAAATAAGGACATGCTTAGTTTTAACATGCGAGTACTCCTATTGGACCTGATGCATAGTCAAAAGATTTCATTGGACTTTGGACCAGACCCAGTGTGTTCAATTGGACTATTCATGTGCTGAAGGTTAAGCATGTGAGTAAATACTTTACTGAATTTGGGCCTAAATTAATTAAGCGGTGGTGTTTGTCACAGGAGACCCATTAATTTTTATAGGGATTTGGGGCTAAATTCTTGTTCTTCGCACTGAGCATGTACCATGTAGGCATTTGTGAGAAGAAGGGAGAGACTACTACAGCTCTAGTGAAGCTACTGTAAGGATTATCTATCTTTATTTAAATCTGTAAGTGAGACTAAATCGTCTCATTCTAATGCCTCAATCGCATACCAAAAACCTGGACTCAACAATTTCAGTCATTTTTATTCATACATTAAAAGCACTAAGCTCGCCAAAGCTTCCCAGATTGACAGCACTGGTGAATGAAATCCTCCACTGATCAAATGAACACTATGGGAAACTGTAGTGCACACTTTACAACACTGCCTCCACTACGCTATTTAAACATTTGAAATGTGTACGATAAAATCGCTGAAAATATACGAGGGGAAGAAGGTCCCCATAGCTGCTAGCCACCCAAAATACATTCTGAAGAGCAAGATGACAGAGATACCTAGTAACCCCATGCTCACTTCACTCAAGCACGATCCAAAACTATAAACGGTGAGATTTATTTAACTAACATTAATCGGTGTGTGTGTGAATGCCTGTAACTGCCAACCATATTAAACAATTAAACGTTTCTGTAAATACTGTTTTGCACTTGGATGAGCAAGGCATGTATTTTATCTGAGACACAGTGTTGGGACTAAATTACAATTTAATTGAGAAATTGCAAATGCAAGTTTTATCTTTTATTATATTATTATTGTGAACAGGGCCCAGGTGCTGATGGAAAGGCTCCAAAAGGAGCTCTCTGCAAAAGACCCATTTCCATTTTTGCAACCTTCCCCTCCTTGTTTTGCTTGACTGGATTCTGCATCTTCATCCCAATAAAGACATTTAAATATTTTTGGAAGGCTTTGCCTGCACTGGGCTTGGCAATTTTCCTTTGCAACATTTGCCTACTTAGGCCTGGTCTACACTAACCCCCCAAGTAGAAGTAAGGTACGCAACTTCAGCTACGCGAATAACGTAGCTGAAGTCGACATACCTTACTTCGAACTTACTGCGGTTCAGAGTCGGTCCACACGCGGCAGGCAGGCTCCCCCGTCGACTCCGCAGTACTCCACTCGTTGAGCTGCAGTACCGCAGTCGACGGCGAGCACTTCCTGGTTCGATTTATCGCGTCCAGACCAGACGCGATAAATCGAACCAGGAAGTTCGATTTCCAGCCGCCGAACTAGCGGCTAAGTATAGACCAGCCCTTAGAGTGGGTGGTTCTGCTCTCACAGAGTGTCCTGTCTCTGCCCTACTGACCTTTCCTCCTCTCTCCTTCCCCCTACTAGGACATGTGCCAAGGAAGCCGATAGGTTGCTGAAGCAGATGTTGGGGGCAGGGGGCTATCAACCCTTTCTCCATTAATGGTTTTGGTACGAACTGCTTTCTTCCCAGTGTAATTTATGATCATATTTTTCTTTCTTCAGACCTGCTACTAACATTGGATCCATCAAGTGGGTAATGGGAGAGCATCTTTGAGATTAGGACACTAGCCCATAGCCTGATGCTAAGGAATATGACGGTGGTGCAGATGCTCCTCCCTCCGAAGACTGAAAACATCATCCTGGTGACACTTTGGCTGCAGCTGGGACATGAATGACTCAAGATTTCAGGTCCCCTGCATTGCAGGACACTAATTATCCACTGTTCTATCAGGCATCTTCTCTCTGCACCACACAGAACCACCATTCATTAAGGCCTTGGCAAGACTCTGCATGTTTTCTCTCTTGCTAGGGATGGAGAAAGCAGTCTGAATAAGCACAGGGATGGTCTGGGATGGAGCCTCAGGAGGGGCCGTATGGTGAAAAGGCTGCCCCAACAAACCAATTACAACTCACACTTCACTAGGAGAGCCAACCAGCCCAGCCCAGCCCAGCCCAGCCCAGAGATGGGATGGGGGCAATCCAGAGAGGGGGGACAGGGCCAGCGCACACTGGAATTGTGCTAATCCACCAGAGCACTTGGGCAATCGCCACTGGCAGAAGCCAGGTTGGAGCTTACAGTTGCTCCCCATGGGTGGGAAGTGCATTGGAAGCCCATCCAGCTGGGAACTGGATTGCAGTTGCATATTGCACCCTCTGTGCTCGTGGGAGTGAGTCAAGCCCATTAGCCAGCTGATCCTCACAACAGGCTTGTGCAAGGTTACTATTTTGCTCCCTCGGAAATCTGCGATCACCTGATTACATAGTATCTCAAAATGCCAAGTGTATGCTTGAAACCAGTAAACAATAAATATTTAATTATCCGGTTGGTTTGACAATAACAACAGGCAATTAATCACTGGCTTTTCATTTCCCATTCACTTAGGTGTCAGTCATATAAACTTACAGTTAAAACCCAGCTCCAGTCTTGACCGCAACCTTTATTAAGATTGTGACGATAGAGGCAATGTAGGTTTGATCTGCACCTTTGATCTGTGCCTCTGATTTCTCCGGCTGTTATGCAGAATGTGGATATGACTCAAATAACAGTTAATATAATGTGGGCTGAATTTGAATGTTAGAAGCTCATTTTGTTTTTGTCTAACAGTTCATCCTGTGAATTCAGACAATTATTATCCATTGCACTTGGCAACCTAGAATCATGAAACTACAAGCATTCAACTTGGCCACCCTGTAAGCAATAAATTATTGAGGCTTGTTAATATTTTTAGCTAGCTCCCAGAGTTAGCGGTCCCTTATTTTACCATTTTGGGAGATGGGAAAATAAAATGTTTATTCTTAAAAAAAAAGGGAAAGATCAGAAATGATTACATTTTTGACACGAGACAGGGTTTATGCTGTGAATACAATCTATTTTCTAACAAAGAAATTTGGGTGAGGTTGATTCAGGTTAACTAAAAGGACCAAAATGATTTTTTTTAACAGTGTCAGGTTAAAATTTATGGGACATATTCTCAGCTGGTGTTATATAGCAGAACTGTATCGACTTCAATGAAGCTATATTAATTTACACTAGCAGACTACCTGGCGCTATACTTAAAAGTCCTGATACACTCCATTATCTTCGTTGATAATACTGCTAAATTTGAGTGTCCTATCTACTGGTATCTATGGTAAAAAAATTGGCAGATATCTATATAACAGCTGCCCAAAAGAACATTAGGACAAATCAGAAAGAGACATAAAAATGATGGTTTACTCAATTGTTTAATAAAATACACACATAAATATGAAATAATAGCAGTCAAGCAAACATATCAGTCACTCTTAGTCAGAACTATAACTCTAGCCATGTTATAGGTTGGAGGAGCCCAGATACCTGGAAGGAGATAGAGACGTGCTCATATGAAGTAAGGGAAGTTGAAGCAATAGGTCCGCGTCTTGTCTATGTAGAAACATTCACATACTTGGGCAGCACAATCAGCCAGGATGGTGGAACAAGTTAGGACATCCAGAACGAAATCAATAAAGCCAAGAACACCTTCATGAGCTTAAATACAGTCTGTAAATCATCAAAATACAACACCAAAACCAAACTCAAGATTTATCAGAGCTGTGTACTTTCAACATTACTTTATAGTGCAGAATGCTGGGGAATGAGAAAGTATGGCATGTCCAAACTGTCTTCATTCCATACAACCTGCCTCAGAAAAATCCTCCGTTTCTTTGGCCCAGAACAATTTCAAGCCAAGATCTATTGGCACAGTGCAGCCAAGAGGATATGAGCACCATCACTGCCAGGAGGCGTTGGAGATGGATTGGCCATGTGCTTCAGATGGAAACTGATTCCATTGCCTGAGTAGCAATAAGATGGGCACCTGAAGGCAAATAAAAATGAGGCTGTCCGAAAACAAAACGGTGAAGAGCATTGGAAGCTGAGCTGAAAAACTTGGAGCACAGCTGGGGAACCATTGAAAGACTTGCCAGAAACAGACAGGAGTGGAGGAGCTTCATCGCTGCCCTAAACGCCCAAGGTGTAATAGGACCATGATGATGATGATGTCTATTTAGACTATAAACTCTTTAGGCGAAGGTCTATCTTTCCTATCAGTGTGTACAGCACTTAGCCCAAAGGGATCTCATTTGGGACATCTAGGTGCTACCACCATGTAAATACTAAACGGCAACAATATATTCAGTGTTGCAACTAAAACTTGCATAATCTTCCCATCACTGTGACAAAATTCTCTAATGCCACCTCCTACCAAAAGGCTTCTTAATATGCTGATAGACCTTTAACTCCAGTAGTGCTACCATGCCATGCTATGCCAAACTCAGTTTCCATTCACTTCGGACTTTCATTCCAGCCCCGATGAAGGCCTGAGGCCTAATTCGCCTCTCGCTTCTACCAAAATACATCAGGAGTAACTTCCATTTCAGTGAATGGAAATACCTATGGTAGTCGGATCAGAAAGGGTTTTTGGGGTCACCAACCAGAAAGCACTGAAGTAATCATGAAGAATTGATAAGATGCAAACACAATTTTAAATATCCCATTGTAATGCATTGTAAACCTTAATTTAAAACAAGACAGCTTAAAAGCTTTATGGATTTGAGTGATAATACATCATCTATATTGATGGCTGATAGCAATTTTGGAACCCGACATACTGTTATTTCTGTTTTGCATTGCTAACAATGAAGATCAGAGCAACAGTATACTTTATAAAAAGCTTTGTTATTACATTGTGGTAACACTGACATTAAATAATGGTAACAGGCCTGAGCCATGGTTTTATGGAAAAATCAGTCCTTGAGGTGAGAAATTAGCCTATCTTAGCCACATGACATTTCTCAGGCTCACCCACCAATCAACATGTGAGCTTTCTGCAAAGCAGAGGACAAAAAAAGGGTGAAGTTGGTCATCTGGCAGGTTCACCACTCAGAAGAGACTCTTGATTCCTATGTGCTCTGGTAGCCAGTGTGGAAATCACAGCATCAGCACATCAGTGGGGAGATCTGTGTTCTCCAGGCAAACAGGCAGAGGTCACTTCTCAGGAAATTAAACACTTACAGGGGCTTCTAAGGAAAATGGATCGAAATTCTGAATCTCCTTTCCATTCAACTTCTGGAAGCATTTCAGCTCCACCAGTGAAGAGGGAAGTAGAGGGAGAAAAGCTTGCGTTAGCAACCAGCATCAATACCAAGTTTTTTTTAAATTCCTTCTTTGTTTTCTGCTTTGTACCACAGCTGTAAAACAGCCAGTGGTAGCTATGGCAGGATAGAAGCTTGCAAGTATACATACCTCAGAGAGATACTGTATTGTCCTACCGTATATCTGAGGAAGACTTTTTTAGTTAAAACACTGAAGCTGGTGGGCCTGTGTCCTAGTCCCAACTTTACTGTGGACTTGCTGGGTGATCTCAGACAAATCTAATTTCTTCAAAAGTTACACTCAGCCTGTAACGACTTTGGGCTGTGCTTTCCTTCTACATGAGACGGAAAGAACAACCTCGATTTTGCGGGAGCGGTGTGAATTTGAGTTCATCAAGTTTATAAAGCACTCTGAGAACATCTGAAGGCAGGGTATGTAAAAAGAAAATATTAGAATATGAACAAGAAATAGGATCAGCTGCAACAAATCTATGCAACTTGCACATGGTGACAGAGAGCAGGTAATTATGTGAAGCATGTGAAACTCATATAAGGGTTAATTTCCAAAATGTAGCAACTGTCACAAGCTTCTAGAAATGGCTTCACGAGTCTGCTCCACCCTAAGAAATAACCACTTTAAATAGGAGGCTGCACTGACGTGTGACAGTAATAAGCATTTTTGCATTCGAGAAACCGGGGACAATTCACAATCTGTGGCATGATCCATTCAGTCAGAATTAAATGACAAACTGCAAAATTGGAGATGACACAGGTTTACAGAAATTAATATTATGATCCACTGAGCATTACAGTTCGAAAGCAGACAATGATTCCTGAAATATCGTACAAGGACTAAAATTTAAATTAAATGGGAAGCAACTAAAGCCAAGGCCAAAGAGACTTGTACTAAACTGCCCATGAAGTACCATCCCATAGTAGAAGAATATCCTCATGCTATTTTACTTTTACATTTTCAGAACAGCGAACAGATTTTAATTCTCTAATTTTACATTTGGAATATATCAAAATCAGGCATATGGCATTATCACCAATGAAAATGTATTACATAGTTGGAAAAAATACTGTCTAAACCTCTCTACTCACAATAGTATTTTATGGGCAATTTTTTAGGCAACTTAAAATTGGCAGCATCCAAAGCTGTACCTATAATTTTTTCATGTGTAAACTGAAAAATTAGGTGTCTGTCTTCACAATCTACTAAAATACCTGTTTGTGTGTTTATTAAGACAGTATGCTGAAGTTCATGTGATTATTATGTGAGGCCAAACTACCAAAACTGTACCTATAATTTTTGCATTATAAGTCATTTTTCTCTTCTTGTGCTGCATAGGAACCCATTTTTCAGGTTCTGTATGGCAGATCTATAGGCACCTCTAGATCATTCTGCATTGCTAGATTCAACCAATCACACGACAACAGTTAATTAGAGTATTGCTGGCTGGGATGGGAATACCTGCTGAGAGACAGTGGAAGCAGTTCAGCTAAAGAGTTACCCACACTGATTTTTATTATTAATAAATGCACCGTACAGTAATTACAGACTCAGACTCATCTCCAATGTCGTTAAGCACATTGCATTGCTCCGAGAGCCAAGACATGTGGCATCTGAACGCTTTGGCATGGGGTGCTTCACAAATAAAATGATGCTGATTCATAATAATACCATCATCATAGGGGAATAAAAATGTGATCCTCCCACCTCCATGACTGTTTTATACAACGAAAACAACTGGAGCACTGCTACATGCACATATTCATGACAAGTCAGTTAATTAATTAAAAACAACCCATAATATTAAAATGTGACCCAAGTAAGCAGAGGCTTTGAGGACCTCAGCTGACTTGTTCTACCCTGCCATGTGTATGACCCTGGAGAGCTGATTCTCAGGTAAAGGGCAGATGGCTTCAGAAATGTAGGTTCCCTTTGACTCATCGTTCAGGCTTGTCAGCTGGCATTACCCTAGGAGGCATTTGACAATGTGAGTGTGCCCATCAGGGGTGTGAATTACAGAGTGTTTTAATGTGTCCTGAGTGAACCCCCTCCCCCCTGGAACACTAAATCTTTTAACTGCCCAGGTTGGTTAAAAACCAGCCAAGTGGCAACTCTAGAAGTTGATTAGATTCTGGTCACTGGGAAAGCTACAGAGGGGGAGGAATCTATCCACACAACAGGCTGCAGAGACACATCTGCAGCCGCTGCTCAGTGCCAAAGGCTGGACTACCACTTCTCTGTGTATGAGTGGGAGGAGCGGATGGATGAGAGTGCTGTAGTGAATTCTCCAGTACTAACCATCACCCATCCTGTCCCTGCCCTGACCCCACCCTGGTGGTGCACAGCTGTGTAAGGAGGTCCCCCACACTGGGCTCCATCCTGCACCTCACTCCCAGGCAGACTCCAGGAATCTTGTACTCACCTGCATAGAAAAGCGTGTACATCTCCACTCTCACAGGGCCCTTTATACCTATAGAACAGGGAGCAGGACTCAGCGCTAAGGGCCTAATCCTGCACTATCAAAGGCAATAGTTCTTTTGCCATTGACTTCACTAGGAGAAGGATCAGGGCTGACATGCAGGAAGTTTGGATTTTAGGCATATGTAGAGCTGTATCTAAAGTTAGAATCTGGCCATTAGTGTGCATTGCAGAGTCATCTGGATACAGGACACAACAGCAATGCCTGTTTCGGGTAGAAGATAACAGCTATAAATAGTTCAACACATGCTAGGCTTGAGCTGTCTAGCTCCAGAAAACGAGTGATTCAATCCTAACCCATTAAGAGAATATGGAAGAGATTCACACTCCGGGGGACAGCAAGCGAGCAACTTGAACCCGTGAGTTTTATTGCAGCTTTTGCCCCAGCCTACCACTCACATGCAGCTGACCTGGTGGGCTGCAGATGGAGAGGTGATATCTAGGATAGCCAGGCTCCAGTCCATAAGTACAGTTAGATAGCACTTCTCAGGACACGTCTGTGTCTTTCTCTGGCTGCCCTAAAGCCAGCTTAAGGAACCTCTAGATGACTATCCCTGAGCTGGGGAACTTGCAGGTGGCAGACATGCTGTAGCTGCTCTGACACCGCCTCCAGTCCCAGTGCCTTGTACACACGGGGCATATCCTGAGTAAAGGAGCCACGGCCAAGTTGTCCCTATACCCTTGTGATCCCTAGTTCCTGGAACTGCCCCACGCATAGCTTAAAGCAGCATTTTGCAGGGGTTCTGGGGTAGCAAAGATGTGATCAAGGATCTGAAGAGGTCACTTAATCATAGAATATCAAGGTTGGAAGGGACCTCAGGAGGTCATCTAGTCCAACCCCCTGCTCAAAGCAGGACCAATCCCCAACTAAATCAGCAAGGGGGTTGGACTAGATGACCTCCTGAGGTCTCTTCCCACCTTAATCTTCTATGAAACACAGCTCAGTAGGACTGGACTGTAATTGTTCCCCTTCATTTATTTTCCTGGGGGAAAGTGGGTTCCAAGGAACAGGGTAAATGTTTGTGGTGGCATCCCGCTTATGCTTGAGTATAAACACCACCTTGCGTGAGCACTGCACCCAAACAAGCACTGTGAATTAATCCAGAGCTTAATATGTCAAGAATATACCCCAATTAAGAGCAGAGGCAGCCTGGTATGGTGGCTCGGACACTGGACTGGGAGCCAGGGGATCTGTGTTTTGTTCCAGCTCTGCCACTGTTCACTAGTCTGACCTTGGCCACTTCACCTCTGTTTCCCTTCTCACCCTATGTCTCTTATCTATTTAGACTAAGATTTTCAGGGCAGGGATGGTCTTACTAATGTCGGTAGAGCGCTTAGCAAAATGGAGCTCCTGATCTTATTTGGGGACGGTGGGCACTACTGTATTATATATAACGACAGCATATTAGGCTGGAGAAAGGGTGAAATGGATTTACATCTTTGCGCTATTGCATCACATGGGATCAGACAAATTAATATAATGGATTAAGGTCTTATATTCAGCTCTGTCCTGCACAGCCTGGGTGAATGCCGTCAATGCAGCACCTTTCAGGCTCCAGAGAAAAGCCAGACAAGAATTCTCTTTATCCCCATTACTCTTTGCTCTGGCAGTCAAGACCTTGGCCAACAAAATACGTAATCACTCACAGATATAAGATATAAATATAGAGGGAGTGGAGAGCAGAATTTCTCTTTGTGCAGATGACATTCTGCTATACATCACAAAGCTGACACGTCAGCACCAGCAGTCTCTCTCAGCTTAGCTTCTGGTTATAAAATAAACAAGTCCAGAAGAAAGGCTATGATGGGAATATGGGACCTTGAGTACTGTAACTGGTTCCTGATAGCTTGGGAACCTACCCAGATGTAAAGTCAGTAGATGACAAAAATTACCTCATTAGCTAATCAATTTTTTTTTAAAAAGGGGCTAGACAGGTGGTCAGTGCTACCTCTAACCTTAGCAAGTAGAATTGCAAGTGTGATGATCTCTTGAGATTTTTATATATCTCTCTGGTGCTCCCAACATGTTTTTTTGGGCTCCTGGTCACTCATCTTACTAACGTGATTTGGGGAAGGGATAAGAGCACAATCAGGATGCCATGGAAACAGGGGATTGGCCCTCCCAAGCTTCATCAAATTCTCTCAGGCAGCCAAACTAAAATATTGGGTTCACTTCATTTTCAGCACCACACAAATGCGTAGCCTAGGCATGGTTGGAACAATCAGCTTCTTCTCTGACCCAGCTGAGATCAGCTCTACAAAATAATCAAGCTACACCCCAGACTAACATATCCTTGGTATTTGGAACTGCTTAAGAGAGAAATTAGTCTCAAGATTTCCTTGTCCCATCTAAAGCGTGTCTCCGACATAGCAGATTTTTTTCTCTGATCCCTATCCTGACACGGTAACTAGATATGAGCAGAATTCACTGACCCACTGAGGCCAACTCTTAAGAACTCAGACAAGCTGGAAACCATTTGTGAAATTGTCATAGCACAGACTCCAAAAAATCATACTTTTATAAATACCTACAACTGTGGCTGATTTGGGGATGCTCAAAATCTTGACTCAGATCTGCTCCCTGATCCAAATGCTCCCTCTCCTTATAATGGGCCAAATCAAAACTGTAAGTCCACCTCAATCTTCCCCGACAAAATGTAGAGGGTTTAAAACAGGGGTCGGCAACGTTTGGCACGCGGCTCGCCAGGGTAAGCACCCTGGTGGGCCGGGCCAGTTTATTTACCTGCTGACGCAGCAGGTTCGGCCGATCGCGGCCCCCACTGGCCGCGGTTCACCGTCCCGGGCCAATGGGGTCGGCGGGAAGCCATGGCCAGGACATCCCTCGGCCTGCGCCGCTTCCCGCCACCCCCATTGGCCCGGGACAGCGAACCGCGGCCAGTGGGGGCACGATTGGGTGGACCTGCCACGTCAGCAGGTAAATAAACTGGCCCGGCCCGCCAGGGTGCTTACCCTGGTGAGCCGCGTGCCAAACATTGCCGACCCCTGGTTGAAAATATGGATCCAAAATGGTGTTCCTTATATTTGTATTTAAGTGCACCTATTGCCAGAATAATGACTATATATGAAAGGTGCCTTCTCAATCCAGACATCTAATCTGTGTGTCTGAGTCAGACCTGCTTGCTTTGCTGACCAAATTTTCTATTATTGTTAGCATCACCAAGTCAATGCAGCTAGAGAGAAAGCTAGATTCTCCTCAGCATCACATGTTGTTACCAATATCACAGCAGCCAGTGCAGACTCTTAGTGCTGGCAATGACTTACTGCGAGAGGGAGAAAGAACACTTTTCTGAGGTCTCAGGTTGAATTTGCAAGGATTTTGTCTTGGAGGCATCATATTTTGACTTGTAAACTGAGCAAACTTTGGCCAGTAGCCATTGAGAGGGAATAAATACGGAAGCTCATAATGTTTACAGAACTCCTTTTCAGAGCACTTTAAAGCCAGGCAGGAGGAATAGACTGGAGGAACAGAAAGCAGAATGTTTAGATTAAAAAATGAACAGCCCAGACTCTAACAATTTTCCATAATTAGAAATACACCATAACACAGTATTTAACGTTAAATATTTTTAGCTCTATCAGCCTTCATATAAAATATTATCTCGAAATATTTTGGCCATGTTAACATTCATGACCCTGAAATCTCATATTATGACTGTGACAGACCCAGACCAGTGGGGTACAGGAGTCTGGTAGAGGGCAAATATACTGGTCACTGGATGAGTAGTTTTCTGTTCCCTGAGTGACCAGAGCAGGGGCTGCACTAGAGTAATAAGAAACCTGCTAGAACCAGTTAAGGCAGGCAGGCTAATTAGGACACCTGGAGCCAATTAAGAAGAAGCTGCTAGAATCAATTAAGGCAGGCTAATCAGGGCACCTGGGTTTTAAAAGGAGCTCACTTCAGTTTGTGGTGCGAGTGTGAGGAGCTGGGAGCAAGAGGCGCAAGGAGCTGAGAGTGAGAGGGTGAGGGTGTGTTGCTGGAGGACTGAGGAGCACAAGCATTATCAGACACCAGGAGGAAGGTCCTGTGGTGAGAATAAGGAAGGTGTTTGGAGGAGGCCATGGGGAAGTAGCCCAGGGAGTTGTAGCTGTCATGCAGCTGTTACAGGAGGCACTATAGACAACTGCAGTCCACAGGACCCTGGGCTGGAACCCGGAGTAGAGGGCGGGCCCGGGTTCCCCCCAAACCTCCCAATTGACCTGGACTGTGGGTTCTTCCAGAGGGGAAGGTCTCTGGGCTGTTCCCCAATCCACATGGTGAATCTCTGAGGCAAGAAAATCCGCCAATAAGCGCAGGACCCACCAAGATAGAGGAAGAACTTTGTCACAGATGCTTCATCCATAAGGGGGGAAAGGGATAAAGCGGCAATTTCAGCAAAGGAACCAGGGAAAAGAAGCGGACAAGAGTTATTACTGATCTATAGCACGAAAGATTAAAGGCAGTACTCACCTCACGGCACTCTGCCAAGCAGCAGACAAAGAAGATCAAAGGGATTATCAACTGCAAAAAGTGAGCTCATTCCTATTAAGTTGACAAAAAAAAAGGTGGACCACAAAGCAACCCCCCAACATATGGGAAGTAGGAACAAGACTCTTAGGAAAAAAGATGTACAAATTTTCTTTTGTTTTATAAAAGCAAAAAGATAGGCAGACAAGTAGGGCAGAGAAAAATTTTAGAAGATGTTTTGAAGGTGGGAAATCAGGCTTATGCTTGTAGAAAAGAAAGAAAGAGATATATGGAATGGGAGAAGCCTTCATGAGACTGGATAGAAGTTCTACAGAAGCCATGAGTGATAGGGACACATTGGGGCTTGTACCCAGATGCATAGAGAGAAGAGAACAAGAAGTGATGTGGAAGGGAGCTTACAGTCAAATAGCAAAGGTTTTTCTGGTGGCAAACTCTAGCTCAAACTGGGCCTGATTTTCAAACATGCATGTCTGCAATGGAGCACTCAAGAATGGACTTTAAATTTCAAGCCCAGTAACAATGACAGCACATGGGAGTGGGCAAATGGCCAGATGTGCATCTAGGTGTCCATTTGCATGCCCAGTCTTGGGCACTGCATGTGCACGTTTGAAAATCAGGCCCAACCCAGTTCAATGAAGCGTTTAAAATCTTACGTGTGAATATAACAGTTGAAATTCCCTTCTGGCCAATATTTGAGCATGAAATTTGTTCTCAGTCAGCATTCACACTTACTAAGTGTAACCATTCAATTATCTGTTGGAAGGGTTGCAAACATGTTTTTTGAGCTAATAGACACAGAAAATTCCCTCCACTATTTTCCATCTCTAGTAAGGACTCAGACAGTGAGGCCTAACCTCATGGTTGATGGAACCGATGGTAGAGCAACACAGATTAGACATGCATACAGCCTGACTTATAAAGAAGTCAAGAAAAAGTTGTTGAACAAATAAGAAGCTGTTGCATTGATGTCTGGAGTGGCAGTGTAAAATACAACAATGGTATGAGATTAGTCATTCAAATGTTACCTGACCATTTAGAATATACACTAATGCCAGTGGAGCCCAACTATAAGGATAATCTATATGAAAAGGTAACAGTGGGCCTGCACTTACCAACCATGATAGCATCAAGGGGATGTTTCAGGAGCTCGTAAACTTGTTAATCGTTTGCACCACTTTTTAACTCAGAGATTATTTTATGGAGACGTTTCCATTCATTCCTAAGTCTATAACATTGCCATGGAAATTTCAGCAATTGCTTCCATGGGAAGGCAATGTTAGGAAGCAAGTAATGTGCGTTTTGATGCCCTTTAATACAAGTTGGCAGCTGGAAACAAGAAGAAGCCACCCAGTGACCAGCCAGCTCTCTATGAATCACAGCAAGGGCTCCACAGGCCACAGATGATCAACAGTTTGGGAACCTATGTTGTAGTTACAAGGAAATTGCCACACCCTTGTATGTATTTATCAGTAATAAAGTACAGGAGACCACTAGACTATTTATAATTAGGTAAAAGAGGACGGAGAAGGGAAATAATAATAATAATTAATAATAATAATGAATAGAGGGGACAAAAAGGAAAAATGGAATAAGGGCTCATTCCAAACTCCCAGCATAATCATCTGTGTTAGAATTTCCTGAACATAGTCAGCAGAATACCAGCCCAGATGTGAACTGCTTGCAGAATAGAGTAGTCCAGATTACATCATAAGTAGCCAATTAAATGCGGTATGCAAAAGGGATTCTCTTTTATTTAGCCTTGTCCAGCAGGGCAGAAATCCAGCTCTAGCACGTGGTTGCTTTTTCAATACATTACAGCACAATTCTCAGGCAGTCTGGGCCTGCTCCTACTGAAATCAATAGTTTAGACACAGAATTAAGCCTGATGCTTATAGGAATGTGATGATTAGTAGAACTGTGCCAATATTGTGAAAAAGCGTCTATTTGACTAGAAGCCACAAACTCACTTTGATGCTGCTCAACTCTTTTTATTCATTTGGGCTCCAATTTGGAAGAGCATATACATGAAATGTCATGGGAAAGTTTATGGAGTCATAAGAACATACTGATCTTTCAGCTTGTGCTTAAGTTTTTTTTGATTAACAGGAATAGATTTAGCACATGCTTAAAGTTAAGCACATGATTAGGTGACTACTCAATCAGTGCTTACTGATACATTCGTATGAGTGATATTTCGTTCACAAGAAAGTTTGTGAGAAGCATGTGTCTTACAATACTCATGTTAATATATGTTTGTAGGAATGTCTGGACCAGAAATGTTTGTGCTGCATTCTTGAAATCTTTTATTTCCCTTTTCTTGTTTATATACATTTTAGTCAGCCAGTCAGGGAGCAGAAACAATACCGTGTGTCTTTGCTGACCAATCATACACCATGATTAATGAATAACTGAAATGAGTCGTTCACAAAAAACTAATATGAATTATGTTTGCTCAAAGTGCCAATCAAATTTAAACCACAAACATGTTTGTAACAAACAAAGTCTATTCGTGGAGAATTTAGAAACAGAGCTTCATCATGAATCTTTTCACATCCTTTCCCAACATTTATCGTTAGCTGCTAGAATTGTTTTGCTACTGAGCAGAAGTCTCCCAGCAACCTTTTAATTAATAAATGGCTTAATAGATCATGAGATCCTCTGTCCATGGAGAAACTTCCACAGACTGTCAAAAAAAAAATTATATCCTAAAACTTGTATTGGACAACTATTTTTCTTATTTTTTTACTTGCATCTAATTTCACAAAAATAAAATGTAACATAAAATAAAAATTTAAAGTGGCTAAATTAGTCAGATAAGTTGTCCACTGAAGGCCTGAACTAAAGCCCATTAAAATCTATAGGAAAAACTACCTTTGTCTCTAATGGGTTTTGGATTAGGTCCTAAGACTAGCTCAGCTGCTGTGATGATTGGCATTTCCTAACAATACCACAGCAGCTTCAGTGACAATTCCATCCTTTTGATGGCTCCCTCTGAAAAAGGTGCTTGGGAAGGGCATTCCTAGAGCCTATGTCTGAATGTGCATTGCAGTGGCTGTACTTTTGCCGGACATGGCTGTCTTTAGAGGAGACTGCATGTGGTCTCGGTGACAGCAAGGCAGGTACCCATCAAATAATCACCATCTGTTTGTCTTAAGAAAGCAAGCAATCAAGATTTTGAAGGAAGATCTAGTATGCCTGCTTTCATGCTGGTGGGTGTTTTATGTATCAGTCAGTCAGCTCAAAAGAATTTTCAGTATAAAGAGTTGCTGCTTCATGCATCACCTTTCTGAAAGAGAAGCAGCCTGATCGAGGGCACAGTGCAGCAGCCTGGGAGTCCGGAGGCCTAGGTGCTATTCCCAGCTTTGTCACTGACAGGGTTTGTGCTCTTGAGCAAGTCACTTCCTCTCTCTGTGCTTTCTCCCCCTCCTCCCCCCCGCCCCAATCTTGTCTATTTAGACTATGAGCACTCTGGAGGAGGGAACATCTCTTATTACACATGCTTACAGCAAACGATGGGGCCCTGATCTTAGTTGGGACCTTTAGGTGCTCCCATAGTGGAAAATAAAATAAAACAAAACTTGCATCTGAGACATGAACATTGCTTCTCTGCTACTCCAGTGAGTTGATCTACAGCCGTTTTAGACACAAATTTAAAAGGGGACTTAATCTATATCAGGGGTTGACAACGTTTGGCACGCGGCTCGCCAGGATAAGCACCCTAGCGGGCCGGGCCAGTTTATTTACCTGCTG
>NW_020698242.1:7088700-7213666 GCF_002925995.2 Terrapene triunguis
ATCGCGGCCCCCACTGGCTGCAGTTCGCCGTCCCGGGCCAATGGGGGTGGCGGGAAGCGGTGCGGGCCGAGGGATGTGCTGGCCGCGGCTTCCCGCCGCCCCCATGGGCCCGGGATGGCGAACCGCGGCCAGTGGGGGCCGCGATCGGCCGAACCTGCCGCGTCAGCAGGTAAATAAACTGGCCCGGCCCGCTAGGGTGCTTACCCTGGCGAGCCGCGTGCTAAACGTTGCTGACCCCGATCTATATAAAAACACACAAACATCTCCCATACTGAATCAAGATAAATATGGGGCTGACAAATCTTGGAAAGAGACTGACTAGCGCCCTGACTAGTGGCTCCAGGGTTTTTGCCGCCCCAAGCAAAAAATTTGCCGCCTCAAGCTCCGAGAGCGCAACTGCCTAAGCAAAGAAAACAACAAAAACAAAATGGCCGGAATGCCGCCCCTAGAATTGTGCTTCCCCAAGCACATGCTTGCTTTGCTGGTGCCTAGAGCTGGACCTGCTGACTAGACAGGATTTTTGGAAACTGAACTTCAAGGTTTGCCACATATATTTGAAAGAGTGGCCTCTTCCTGCCACCACGTTGAGTCATTATCAGTTTCACACAGCAGTTCCCCCTTTCCATCCCTCCCCCACACCCAAGATACTGTAATAATCTCCCTGGATTCTTAGGCTTGGTTATCTCTATATCCAACTTTTTTTTTTTTTTTGCCACAGTTCCCCTTCTCTTCCAATAAACAATTTATAAAATACATCTTTGCAATACATAGTGCCTGCCCATTTATTTATCTCAAAGCACAAATATTACAAGTCTACCTCATGAGGAGGAAATGAGAGTACCAGAGATTTAGAAACCTCATTCTACACATGGTAATACAGAACTACAGAGAGATAAAAAGGGCCAATTTTCAGGAAAAAAAGTGTTTGTATTTTTGTCCCTAGTTTATCTGTGCTACTGTGACTGCACAGGACATTGCTGTAATACGGCATGCAACTTAGGTGTGTATTTTTGGCTGCACAAATGCAGATTCAGTTGCTTGAAAATCTGGCCATAAGTGACTTACTCATAAAGTGAGGTCTGTGAGGATGTCTTCGGTCAACCCCTTGCTTTCGCTGAATCTCAAGTATTTTTGGTGGAGTTTTCAGAGAAGGGAGATAAAAATGTCCCAGGGCCTGGAAAAGCCCTCATAGTAAAGAGAAATTGAAAAGCACTGAAATTTGTTTGTTTTAGAAAGGGGATGAATACGAAGGGACATAATAAAAGTATATAAAACTAATGACTAATGAGCCGGTTGATCGGGAACTTCTGTTCTGCCAGTCCTAATACCACAAGAACTAGGGGACATTCACTGAAATTAACAGGTACAAAATTAAAACGGGATAAAAGGATATACCTTTCCCACATATTTAGTAGAATGTGTGGGAAAAGTATATCTGTGGAACTCATTGCCTCAGGAGTTACTCTTATTGCCCAGAGTGAGACTTAACAAAGAGGACAGATTATCCCATATCTGCCTGCTGCAGGGTTCTAACACCTTTCTCTGAAGCACTGGATACTGGCCATTGCTGGAAACAGGATGCTGGACTGGTTGGGCCTGAGGTCTGATCCAGTCTGGCAACTCCTATGTTCCTAAGAGTTCTAGGTTCCCAGTCATGGAGAACTCCTGTTTTATTTAATACAAATTGTGCATACCCCGGTAGGCTCTATCTCAGCTCTCTGTTTGAGTTTTCAACTGCTCTTCTGCTCCCTTGGGGAAATTCTCCCCTATCTTTATAGGTGCAGTGATGGGCAGTGGAGTTTCTAATGATAGGTGGAAAAAGCAAGAAACTTCCTGATGGGTGAAATAATAAAATAAAATACAAACACTCTCTTCAAAGCTTCTAATATTTGAGGTAAGTGTCAAGGAGGCATAAATCATGCCCTTTGATTAATCTAATCAACTGTAGTTATAGCTGCCTAACCAATTACTCATACAACACAAAGGGATGTATTAAAAGTTTTAGCTTTAACATGTTACTGTTCCAAGAACTCTGCTGGCTCCAGTTCATCAGCTGAACATAAACTCCACACTAGCTGCAACCGCAGCCAATAAAAGAAAAGAATTTCCATTGTCAGGGTGATCAGTAGCTTTAAAGATCTACACTTTTCTACACCAGCAAATTTCTTAATCTGCCTGGTGAGTGATACCGGCATAGGAAACGGAATCATTCAGTAGTGCAGAAAATAAGGTGCTCTTTAAGGGCTAGATAAAGGTACATTCATTTATTTTTGAAACAGGTCAGAGACATCAGGTAATAAACTAGTGTGTGTGTGTGTGTGTGTGTACCACTGCCTTCTACTATATTGAATCAGAACTCCTCAGCTGTGTGTATAGGCCTTATACTGCTAAGTATTAATGGTGAGTCTGGCTTATATAGTAGGATCCTGTGCTTTTGAAACTGGAGGATCTGAGTTCTGTCTGAGAAGATTTAATGGTATGTCTACACTGCAATCTAAGCCTAGGCTTAAGTAGAACTTGAGTCAGTGGATCTTGGGTTAGAAAACCCAGGGCTTGAGCATCTACACTGATTGTCAACCCTAGGTTAAGAATGTTCTTACCCAGGGCTTCAGTCAGGGCCAGCTCCAGGGTTTTGGCCGCCCCAAGCAGCCAAACAAACAAACAAAAAAGCTGTGATCGCGATTGCGATGTGCGGCGGCAATTAGGCGGGAGGTCCTTCGCTCCGAGCAGGAATGAGGGACCGTCCGCCGAATTGCCACCGAACAGCTGGATGTGCCGCCCCTCTCTGAAGTGGCCGCCCCAAGCACCTGCTTGGTAAGCTGGTGCCTGGAGCCGGCCCTGGCTCCAGTGTTCACACTGCGGTATGCAGACCCGACTCCTACCAACTGTATCCAGACGTGCTAGTGCCCTCACCAAATGTGGCACTCTAGTCCTTTGTTTGAGATGCAGCATGGGAAAACTTGATTGTCTGCCAACCTTGCGTGTCCAGAGGGCAAAGAAAGTCAGCCCATGGGATTGTGGCATACTTTTGGCAGACTCAGAGAGCACGCGTCCAGGTGGGCTGTGTTTACACTGCAAAGCAGTAAAGGTTGAACACTGGGTCCCATCTTGACACAGGCTTGAAACCTCTACCCCTGGAGGATCCTGAGGCTGAGTCCTGGGTTAGCGCAATTTGTGTGTAGACAGAAAGGGGTTTAGGCTTGAGCCTGAGTTCAAACTCTGGGTTTACACTGAAGTGTAAACATACCCTAAGTGGCTGACTGTGTAGCACAGTGATGACTGCCAAGTCCTAGGTTGCAATGAATTAGTTACACTGCTAGGGTGCTTTAAAAAAATTCTAGTAGACAAAGGAAAAGTCTCCTGCTAAGCACAAGACTCTTCGGTTCAGTTCCTGGCTTTGCTACTGATTCCCTTGCCATGTTCGGTATGTTACTTAATCCCTTTGGGCCTCAGTTTACCCAACTGTACAACAACATTAATCTGCCTCATAGGAGCATTGGGATTCTTGGCAAATCAATGTTTGTAAATTGCTGTGCACAGGACCTCTGAAGTCAGAAAAGAATGCTTTCTGAAGGGCATGGAAAAAGGTGCAGGAGCTACCTGTGCCCCTTTCTGCAAAGGAGACAGGGATGGGATGAGACAAAATGGCAAAGGGAATTAAAGTTAACACAGTACCCATGACTGAGGCCTGTGGATTAGGAGTCTCTCTCCCAGGGCCCACACATGTGCAGCCTACACAGGAGCTGTGGTATCAATTTGAATGCAGCCAAGCTGCCATTTAATATGCATAGTAGGAATCTTTGAGTGACTTTTGCCCGCTTTCCTATCGCCCCAAACCAACTGTGATTCTGAGAGATGTCACTCAATTTAGTCCCATAGTTACCTGTATTCTGCCCAGTCCGGCATCTCCTTCACTGTTATTGTGGAAAATGATTCATGTCAGACTTAGAGAACCCTGAAACAGAAGTCAGAGCGATGGACTTATTGCCACTAATGGCCCTTTAATGAATAACGATGCGTCCTTCATGCAAACACAGACAGAACTGCTCCTTCTGCAGGGATGACTGTTCCTCTTACTGCAAGAAGAACAATTCCTTTTTTGTGATCCAGTGGCTCTTCTTCTCCATTAGACTAACATTTCCAGAGTAATCCTAAAGATTATATACCTTTCCATGTAATCTCCACTAAAAATCTGGGACCTGTACAACCACAACTTCAAAAGCCTAAGTTATTAGGCTCAGTCCTGATTCTAAATTCAGTGCAACTGCAGAGTCATGAGCTAAAAGAGGTCACAGAGCCTTCAGCAAGATGTTTCTTTACATGCTGGCTTTTACTGTAATTTTACAGGTTCCTTTACCCGAAAGAGAAAACAGCATTTCAGCACCTTTTGATTGCTATGTAACTATGTGGTAAGCCATCTCCTCCACCGGCAGCATCACTGCTGGGGAGAGTATTAATTACTTGAAGATGATTTCAAGAGTAGTTGCCTGCTGAGAGAAAGCAAGCAAATGCAACATGTATTTATTACGAAAAGAATAATCAGGGAACACAGGAGTCTACAAAGTTCTATGCTGTGCTCCAGTGAGTCTGGTAACACAAAATGTGACTTTTTAAATAAGTCACTTCAAAAATAAAATAGGGAATGGGAAGGTGGGGACACATCAGCGTGAATCAGTCATTATATGATAACCACTTTTAATGGATTAATTTTTTTCTTCCCATTATCTCCAGTAAAGCAGCTCACAGTCACACAGCATATCATGCTGTAGAAAGGAAGATGGAGTCATCTGTGCCACTGAATGCTGTCAAAACCTCTTCCACAATCCAGCAGTCAGCCTTACACATCATTAAGAATCAAGTTCCCTATGGGGAACACCAGTGGTTCTCATCAACATGGATAGCAGCCCCCTTGTTTTGCATCACTGACATCCTGAATATTCCCTATGTAGCATCTATCTGCAACACCACATCTTTTTAATGCAGCTCTGGGATTTCCCAGAACAAAATAATACATGCAAAGGGGGTCAAACCAAGGAGATTCCTAATAATCAGGGAAGCTTGGCGAAAGTACCATCCATTACATTTAGCACCAGTTTATCAAGAATTCATCCTAAATTACAGAGGGAGGGCGCTCCAGGAGAGTCGTGCAGAGTTGAGTTTTAATTTGAAAGCGATTGCTGTGATATCAAAACACAAATGTCAACGCATTGTTGCTTCCCCTAAAGGTCAGACCAAGCAGTCTGGAAGCATGCCTGAAAACGACACCTCTAACTGTGCTGTTTCAGACAGTTAGCATTTATGGAGTAGCACATATCAATTCCAATTCTGAAACAATCAGGGAAGCATGGGGCGGGAAGGTAGAAAGAGCCATTAGCCTCCCAAAAGGGTGTGAATGTACCAAATACATCATGGAGCAGCTTAAAAAAATATGAAAGGTATGTAGATTGGAAGTACGTCTCTCAGTAGAACAGGAACAGTGGGTATTTAGCTGCCTTCCCAAGGCACAGCAGAAACTGTTGAGGTGTCATTAGAACTCACTAGCACCATAGAAAGGAGTTTGATTTACAAAATAGTCAAAGTAGGGCATAAATGAAGAAAATGTGTTTCCAGTTCTTTAAAAATATGACCAAAAAAGCCCTGTGATAATATGTGCATTGAAATATTCATGTCGGGTTACTATGGTTATATGTCTACATACATAATCAGCTGGATTCTGCTCTTACTTAACACTGGACTTCTACCACATTAACTTCAGTGGACTTTCTTCTGATTTATACCAGTGGGAGAGTAGAATCTACCAGAGTTGACTCATACCAGCTGAGGATCTGACCCTCTGGTACCAGTACAGCCACTGAATCACCCTTGCCAACCTCTGGCTGCCTCCGTCTGAGCGTGCTGTTGGGGAGGAGACAGAACAGAGGCAGCTGTTTTGCTTCCCAGCACACTCCTGCAGAAGACAGTCATGCCACAGCTGCCTGAGCAACGTGAGTGCAAGGGCCGTGCATGCTGCATCTTTCAATGGCTGTATAGGAGGTGTCACCGCTGTGCATGCACTCCCCAGCCGTCCTGCCTGCTTTGGGCATTATGTTATAATCAATGCCTCCCTGTGCCACAGCTCAGTCTCTACAGGTGCTCAGCACTTACTTGCACAATATAGGGTCTCAGAGGCATGATTTAGCCCCGTGAGCCCAATTCTGATCTAAATTAGTAGTAATTCTGCTGAGCTCAGTAGACACACACTAGGATAAAATGGGATCAGAAGCAGGTCCCAGGTGTGTCTTATGTGGACTTGATTCTGCTCACACCAGCTTTACACATGACAGATTCAGAGCTCATTTCAACTTCCACCCAAGTCAGTGGAAAGAGTCCCACTGACTTCCACAGGAGATGGGTCAGTCTCCTACACCGTTGTGAAGCAGACCCTATATCTGGGATATAAAACTATTATAGATTAGAAGCCAACTCCTCTGCTGTTGTAAATGGGCCTGGCTGCAATGGGTGAAACTGCACTGAAGACAATAATGTGCCGCTCACTCACGCCAGCAGAGAATACAGCTCCAATGCTGGAGAACAGAATCACGTCTCTAGAAAACAACAAAAAATATGCCTAGTTATACATGCAAATAAGGGCCAGATTCAGAGTTCCCTCATGCCATTGTAAAGCCAGAGTCGTGCATTGACATCCCTGGAGTTACTCCAGATTTAGAAGAGTGTAACAGAACTTAGACTTTGGACGGGCGTATCTCATTTTTTAAGGAAAGATCTGTTATTTATTCAATCTGTTTACGAGTTCTGTTGCCTTTTTACATAAAGGAAACATTTCATAGTATGTGATTTCACCCGCTCCCTCTCTCTTTCACGCACACATGAGATGTAGTAAAAATGCTTGAAAAACGACACAAATGAGATCATTAATATTGTCAGTGTGGAAATGTCATAAAACATACAGAATTATTATTATGTACTCATTTCTCCCTCCTGAGAGGATTGTGCTAATTAAATAAGAAGAGATCAAACTTTGTCTACAGCTGATAAAATCCAACTACAAATTAAAATGAATGTTAAAGCTAATCCATCACAAAGTGAAATAATTAAGGTAGTGCATTTGTAATGATTTTAGCGTCATTTGTCCTTCAAACTGTACCTGAATACATACAAGAATGTGGCTGAATTGACAATTATGTACTGTATACAGTAGTAGAGATTTGGAATTTAATAAAATTTCTAAATGCTCCTACACTTTGCATGACTCAGATCCTGGTATATCTCCACTGAAGTTAGTGTAATTACCCCAGGGATGAAGTTAATAACCAGAGTGTGAAGAACTATCATTGTCTAGAGAAGCAGTGTGACCTGGGGACCTGCAAATCAAAGCACCTGTGTGACCTTTGACAAGTCACTTCACATATTTATGCCTCTAGTTTCCTTTCCACTTTTGTCTGATTTGTCTAATTAAATTGTAAGCTCTTCGGAGCAGGGGCTGTGTCTTGCTGTGTATGCACATAGGAGCCCTAGTCTGCATTAGGGCTTTTAGCCATTACCATAACAACAACAACAACAACAACTTGACATTTATACCTTTCGACAGGAAGGATTCCATATTGTTTAAAATAATTGTCTAAACGTCTTATTAGTGTTTGTAATTGTAACAAAGTAATTGTTGCTTTTCTGTTGTTTTCCATTTTGGAGGAAATCATATTTGATGAGGTTATAAATGATAGGAACATAAGCAGCTACATCTAGATATTTAATACGTAATTATGAAGATTTTGAGTACAAGGTAAACAAGATGAAAGTGTTCCAAGGACTGTCAGTAATTGATATATCCCAGTCCACTATTCAACATGAGTCCCTTTCTACTGCTGGTTGAGCATCCCTGCATAGATTCATGTTTAGCCACCTAGTGCTACTGGTACCCAAGTGCATGTACCAGGTTGATGCTCACTTCCCTGTCAAGATGTCATGCTGCTCCTTGGCTTCCCCCCCCACACCTACTCCTTCATTCTGCAACGTTATTATTAGTCCCAGTGCTCTTCACCTCTAGAAAACTCCTGCAGCTACAAAAAGGTGCCAGCAGTATTCTGGTAGCTAATAAGACAGCTGACTCCAGAAGACCAAGTGCCTCTCACCCATGACATTCTGGACTCTTTAGGGGCCTGAAGTTATTCACACAGACACAGTTATATAGCATAGTCATTACTCTACCAATATTGCTATCAGAAGCCATTCTGATGGCCAGCTTAACTGCCCTTCTACCTGCAGCAGTCTGCGTACATATTCATCCCAGTGGGTTCCCAGAACCAATGCATGCCTAGGATAAGCACTAGCCACTAGATGTCATTGTTTCTCACAGAAACAACTGCAAACTGGAGTTCTTGGTCTTCAAAACTGTTGCTTTTTAAAGACACACACTATCTAGGTTATTGTGTCATGCACCTTCTGGCAGTAGCTGAATACCTACTGTACTTAGTAGTGGCACTTTTCAGGTGTCTGACACTTTTCCAGGCTGGATCTGAATTAATTCCACATAGTTCTAGGATTCAGAATAAATTTTTTTCATATCATAAGAACATAAGAACGGCCATACTGGGTCAGACCATCAAGGTCCATCAAGCCCAGT
Organism: Terrapene triunguis; assembly: GCF_002925995.2. NCBI lineage: Eukaryota > Metazoa > Chordata > Testudines > Emydidae > Terrapene > Terrapene triunguis. The sequence continues at coordinate 7,097,321 of NW_020698242.1, forward strand.
ATCCTGTCCTCTGACAGTGGCCAATGGCAGGTGCCCCAAAGGGAACGAACAGGTTATCATCAAGTGATCCATGCCCTGTCACCCAATCCCAGCTTCTGGCAAACAGAGGCTAGGGACACCATTCCTGCCCATCCTGGTTAATAGCCATTGATGGACCTATCTTCCATGTATCTATCTAGATCCCTTTTGAACCCTGTTATAGTATTGGCCTTCACAACACCCTCTGGCAAGGAGTTCCAGAGGCTGACAGTGCGTTGCGTGAAAAAATACTTTCTTGTGTTTGTTTTAAACCTGCTACCTATTAATTTCATTTGGTGGCCCCTTGTTCTTGTATTATGAGGAGGCGTAAACAACACTTCCTTATTTACTTTCTCTATACCACTCATGATTTTATAGACCTCTATCATGTCCCCCCTTAGTCGCCTCTTTTCCAAGCTGAAAAGTCCCAGTCTTATTAATTTGTCCTCATACGGAAGCCGTTCTATACCCCTAATCATTTTTGTTGCCCTTTCCTGAACCTTTTCCAATTCCAATATATCTTTTTTGAGATCGGGCGACCACATCTGCACGCAGTATTCAAGGTGTGGGCATACCATGGATTTATATAGAGGCAATATGATATTTTCTGTCTTATTATCTATCCCTTTCTTGATGATTCCCAACATTCTGTTCACTTTTTTGACTGCTGCTGCACATTGAATGGATGATTTCAGAGAACTATCCACAATGACTCCAAGATCTCTTTCTTGAGTGGTAACAGCTTATTTAGACCCCATCATTGTATACGTATAGTTAGGATTATGTTTTCCAGTGTGCATTACTTTGCATTTATCAACATTAAATTTCATCTGCTGTTTTGTTGCCCAGTCACCCAGTTTTGTGAGATCTTTTTGTAGCTCTTTGCAGTCTGCCTGGGACTTAACTATCTTGAGTAATTTTGTATCTCTTTGTCTCGGGGCTTGTACACCCCGTCACCCTTAGGGGAGGGGAGAAGGGCGTTATAGCCTGGTGGCAGAGTCCAAATGACCACACTAAGCCTCAGAACAGTATGGCCTAGTGGCTAGAGTCAGTGTGTCAGCCCTCCCTTGCAGGGCTGCGTGGCCTAGTGGCCAGAGTCAATATGGCTGCCTTCCTATTCGGAGCTGCATGGGCTAGTGGCTGGGACAGGGGGACTCGGGCCCTCCCTGCTCCACCAGGTTCCAATCCAGGGCCTTGATAGCGGTGAATGGATTCACCATTAGGTCAGTGGGGATCCGTCCGTAACATGCTGCCTTTGTACCAGTTCCTCAGTGGGATCAATGTCTAGCTCTCTTGGGTTACTTCCTACCCTGTTTTCCCCACATTGCTGTCCACAGGTCTCCTGGGCCTCTGGGGTCATCAGCTTGCGAAGCTCCCAATGACTCTGTTCCCTCTTGGACTTCTGCGGGCAGCTGGCTATCTGCCTGGGCTTCAGTGCACTTGGCCTCTGGGGTCTGGCAGCTCTCAGGAGGGAGCCTGCAATGTGCATCCTCCTTCATCAGTGGTCAGGGCTGATGGAGCTGGGCTGCTCCCTTTTATACTGAGACTCCTGTTGGAGCATGGCCAGCAGTGGTGAGGGGGCGTAGCTTCCTCTGCTCACAATATGGGGTTAACCCATTCTTGGCCAGTCCGGGGCTGGTACACCTCATCACACCCCTCACCTACACTGGTCTTACACCATGGTCTGTGCTGGAGGCAGGTCCATTGAGAGTACAAAACATAAAGGCTAGTATTTATTCAACTGATTTTTGCTGCATTCATGCCTTATGAATCACAGTCCACAGATGATACGGATACCATATTTTACTTTTCTATCTGGCCTGTGTTTTATCTAAAGCTCTCTTATATGGATCTCACACCAGTGCAACTCCAATGAACTCAATGGATTTATTTCCTATTTATCCCAATGTTTGTGAAATCAGATCCAGGCAATTAAGGAATTGCCCCCCCAATATCTGTAATTCAATATATTGCATTCAGTATTTATAAAATGATTATTACTGTTGCAGACACATTACAGGCATTGTTATTCTGCAAGTACTACACGTGTACAACTGGTACATACAATCACATCCTTGTCAATATCGCTCAAGATTAATAAGACTGGTAGAAGGTTTTTCAATCAATACAGGCTTTCTAAAGAATAAGCTCCAGAAAGGCTGATGGGACTTCCACGCTGGTGTAAATCAGGAGCAACTCTTGAAGCTGATGGAAGTGCAAAGCACAAGAAGGCTGTATGCTGACATAAAGGTTAACATACATTTTAAAGACACTTTGTGGGCCTAGTGCTGCAAATATTTACACTCATGAATAGTATATTTACATATGTAGATCCACTGAAACCAATGATACCCGTTGTACCACTAACATGGGTAAAGGTACACAAGACTCATACAGCAATTTTTTGGTTCAGAAGTCCTTATATATATATATATTATAAGAGAGGAAAGCAATCCCAACTGTACCTGGATTCAGGGAAGGTTGAAAAGACTCAAGTCCATTGTAGATCATTTGTACGGATTCTGTATGGTATTCTAATCCCAGGGTGATGCGTATCAGACCAGAAATCACTGTAAAACTGCTAACATTTATTTTTAAATGATTGTGTTAATTCAGGGCCTCATCCTGCTCTGATTAAAGTTAATGGGCTCAGGACTGGGATCTTTGAATTACTACCATATATATAATTGAATCTGTTCCTAGAATTACTACTCAGAACAAAGTTTTAGCAGTTGTTCTGCTACTTGCCACAGTCATTCCTTAGTATGGCATTGATAAAAAATTAACACAGGCACATTGTTACTACTAACCTCTGTGGCCTAGTCCATTCGAGGAGCATGCTTCCATCTCATGGAATAAGGAGACAGGGCCTGTGAGACTTAACACAAACATCGACTTGTATTACACAAATTTAAAGAGGATACTTGCCCCTGCAGCCATATCACTTTGGGCTGTGATCTTTGCTGGGTCTCACAAGCTAAGCAGATTGGGTTTAGACAGCTGGTGGCTAGAAGCACTTTAAGGAGGGATAGCTCAGTGGTTTGAGCATTGGCCTGCTAAACCCAGGGTTGTGAGTTCAATCCTTAAGTGGGCCATTTAGTGAACTGGGGTAAAAATCTGTCTGGGGATTGGTCCCCCTTTGAGCAGCGGGTTGGACTAGATGACCTCCTGAGGTCCCTTCCAACCCTGATATTCTATGATCCCAAGAAAAACATAGGGTGTTACAGGGTGTGGGAGTTTTACTAGATTACACTCTTCCATGTGGAATTAGGGGATATTGTATCTAACATCTGATCCCAAAGGCAGTGCCAGTCCTGGATGTTGGAATTAATTGACAACCTTTTTGTGCAAGATAGTTTTGGGGTCCTGGCCAAATTGCAGCGTGGGTATTTACATTCTGCCCACCTATTCTGCAATTGCAGTTTCAGTCAGATACAATTTTCTTCTTACTGATCTAGTGGATGGGGGGAAGCAGTAGAGGTGATATATCTTGATTGTAGTAAGGCTTTTGACACAGTTCTGCATGACATTCTCGTAAGGAAACTAGGGAAATGGGGGTTAGAGGATATTACTATCAGATGGGTGCAAAACTGGTTGAAAGACTCTACTCCAAGAGTAGTTATCAATGTTTGATGGGAAAACTGGAAGGGCACATCTAGTGGGGTCTTGGAGGGGTCATCCTGGGTCCATTACGATTCAACATTTTCATTAATAACTTGGATAATGGAGTGGAGAACAGAGAGTATGCTTATGAAATTTGCAGATGACACTAAAATAGGATGGGTTGCAAGCACTTTGGAGAACAGAATTAGACTTCAAAATGACTGACAAATTGGAGAATTGGTCTGAAAAATCATCAAGATGAAATTCAGTAAAGACAAGTGCCAAATACTACACTCAGGAAGGAAAAATCAAATGCACAAATATAAAATGGAGAATAACTGGCTAGGGAGTAGTGCTGCTGAAAAGGATCTGGGGCGGGGTATAGTGGATCACAAATTGAATATGAGTCAACAATGTGATACAATTGCAAAAATAGCTAATATCTTTGTAGGGTGAATTAACAGGAGTGTCGTATGTAATATGCAAAAGGTAATTGTCTCATTCAACTGGGCCCTGGTGATGCCTCAGCTAGAGTACTGTGTCCAATTCGGTGTGTCACCCTTTAGTAAAAATTGTAGAGAGTCCAGAGGACGGCAACAAATATGATAAAAGGTTTAAAAGAAAACCTGAGAGGTTTAAAAATTGGACATGTTTAGTCTTGAGAAAAGACGACTGAGGGGGAACCTGATAGTCTCCAGATATGTTAAGGGCTGTTATAAAGAGGACAGCAACCAATTGTTCTCCATGTCCACTGAAGATAGGACAAGAAGTAATGGGCTTAATCTGAAGCAAGGGAAATTTAGGTTAGGTATTTGGAAAAACTTTAGTTAAATGCTGGAATAGTCTTCCAAGGGAGGTTGTAGAATCCCTATCACTGAAGGTTTTTAAGAATAGCGTGGACAAAAACCTATCAAGGATGGTCCAGGTTTATTTGGTCCTGCTTCAGCACTGGGGGCTGGACTTGATGACTTTGAGGTCCTTTCCCTCCTTATATTGCTATGATGCTATATCCTGTCCAAAACTATTGTATGCTGTTCAATAGCAGCTTCATTACTCCGCAGAAATGACTATGTGTCAGTTGTGAGTATAGCGGTTCTTGCATCTGTCAAAAAATATGTAGGACTTTGTCATAGAAATATTAACGTTTTGTATATATTATTGTCTTTTTAGGCCAGCTAGTTCTGAAATAGACAATACACTGACGCAAGACCTTATATATTATTTTCTACAGTAGTGCCTAGAAGCCCTGTGTTCAGTCATTGCCCTATTGTGCTAGGCAGTGTACAAACACATAGTAAGAGAGTCCCTGCCAGGAAGAGTTTACAATAAACAAGGCAGGCAAAGTGCAAACAGGTGAAGTGACTTGTCCAAGTGCACACAGCAGGTCTGTGATAGAGTTGGAAATAGAACTAAGCCTCTTGACTGACCGTTTTCTGCATTAGCCACTGGACTGCACTGCCTCTCTAGACTTCTACATACTTAAACAAAACAGGGGTGTCTTCAATCAATAATTCTTTCCCTTCACCAATCTCTGCCACACCCATAGCTATCCTTAAAAGTAGAATGAGTGTGTTAATTTCAGTTCCCCTTTTAATGGAATTTAATTACCCCAAATCTTCCTTATCACAGAGTATAAAGTCATTAGAGTCTATCATTTACCTATTCAATGAGATTTTAAAGTGCACATTAACTGAACTGATGACCCACAGTGATTATTTTAATAGTTTGGCCACTTTAAGTTGCATGGACCTGAATCATAGCATAGAGATTGTTAAGTCCAGAGTCAAACTTTTTGATAATGCATTAAGGTTCAGCCAAACTGTCTGTTTAAAAAAAAAAAAAGCAGGTAAACTAGAAAAGATTTGTATGTAGCTTCAGTTGCAGGAGCCATCTGGAATTATTATTCCTGTTAGCTATTAGTAGCTGAGTGCTAACAGCATGCTTGGTGGCGTATAGCTCAGACAGGGGCTTACAACATAAGGACACAAACAATACAAATCGGGGACAAAATGCCCCAGGGTGTCAGAAGATGCATTTAACACACTGCAATGTAGATTTGGGGTCAGGGATTTGAAACAAAAGTATAACAACACTTTTCAGCTTGCAAAAGTGACGACTAAAGGAAGATATGATAGAGGTCTATAAAAATCATAACTGGGGTGGAGAAAGTAAATAAGGAAGTGTTATTTACTCCTTCTCATAACACAAGAACTAGGGGGTCACCAAATGAAATTAATAGGCAGCAGGTTTAAAACAAACAAAAGGAAGTATTTCTTCACACAGCGCACAGTCAACCCGTGGAACTCTTTGCCAGATGATGCTGTGAAGACCAAGACTATAGATTCAAAAAAGAAGTAGATAAGTTCATGGAGGATAGGTCCATAAATGGCTATTAGCCAAGATGGGCAGGGATGGTGACCCTAGCCTCTGTTTGCCAGATGCTGGGAATGGGCGACGGGATGGATCACTTGATGATTACCCGTTCAGTTTATTCCCTCTGGAGCACCTGGCATTGGCCATGTGTTGGAAGACAGGATACTGGGCTAGATGGACCTTGGTCTGACCCACTATGGCCTCTCTTATGTTCTTATGTTCTCTGAATGAATGTGGTACTGTATTTAGAATTCCTCCTTCCTTAATTAGCATGATAGTCTGTGGGAAGTTTCCTTGCATTCTTTGCCTTGTTTCTTTTATATCTTTTACTATTCATGGTGAAATCTCCCTGTCTGCCCCCCATTTTTCAAATGATGTAACAAGTTTTTCCACTGGGGCGAGATTCTAATCTGAGTTATACCAGTGTATAACTGGAATAACTCCACTACATTTAATAAATACATTAAAACTCAAATATGCTGGGAATGAGCAACAGGGGATGGATCACTTGATGAATACCTGTTCTGTTCATTCCCTTTGAAGCACCTGGCATTGGCCACTGTCAGAATACAGGATACTAGGCTATATGGATCTTTGGTCTGACCCAGTATGGCCATTCTTATGTTCTCCATCGGTTGATGGATTAAGGCTGACAGGCTTCCTGGAGGGATTTCAAAAGAGGAGGAGGATGCTTGGCACATCAGTGGCTAGAGTTCCAGGAGCAGAAGGCAGCTTAGTAGCAGGGACAAAGATGAGTAGAGGAAAGGATTCAAAAGGAGCTGATTAGTAGGAGTCATGGATTGAGACCAGGCTGCAGAGAAGATGAGAGCATAAACACAAATGGGAGTGGAGTTGATTTTTTGAACGAATGGAATTTTGCAAACTACTGGCTCATAATGATCAGCCAGCACTGTGAGAAAGAGGCACAGCACTGCTCGTGAGTAAGGCTGCGAGTCTGTCACGGAGGTCACAGATTCTGTGACTTCTGCAGCGGCTGGTGCTGGCTCAGGGGCTGCCCGGGCTGGGCAGCCTCTGGGACAGCAGCAGCAGTTTGGGTGTGTAGGTGGGGGCTCAGGGATAGGGGCAAGGGGTTGGGGGGTGAGGGGAGGTGCTTACCTTGGGTTGGAGGGCTCCCCGGCTCCCACACACTGGCATAGCCCTGCTGCTCCAAGGCAGCGGAGGGGCAGGGCTCTGCACTGTATAAATAAATAAAAATTAATGGAGATATCCCATCTCCTAGAACTGGAAGGGACCTTGAAAGGTCATCAAGTCCAGCCCCCTGCCTTCACTAGCAGGACCAAGTACTGATTTTGCCCCAGATCCCTAAGTGGCCCCCTCAAGGATTGAACTCACAACCCTGGGTTTAGCAGGCCAATGCTCAAACCACTGAGCTATCCCTCCCCCTTATGCTGCCCATGCCCGCTGGCCCCGCCCCCACAGTGCCCATTGGCTATGGTTCTCAGCCAATGGGAGCTTAGGCAGCTGGTGCTTGGGGTGGGAGGAGCACATGGAGCCCCCTTGTCCCTCCACTGCCTAGGAGCTGTAGGGACATGGAGCTGGGTAGGGAGCCCCTGCCAGCCCCACCAACCCCTCCTCCCCAGCACCCAAGGTGGTCCTGGGCCACACGCCATGGGCCACTCCCCTCAGCACCCACGGTGCCCCTGGACTGCCCCCCCCAGAGCACCTGCGGCCCCCCCCATACAAGTTTTAGTCATGGGTATTTTTAATAAAAGTCATGGACAGGTCACGGGCAGTGAATTTTTGTTTACTGCCCATGACCTGTCTATGACTTTTACTAAAAATACCCGTGACTAAATCGTAGCCTTACTCATGAGTAATAGCTACTTTAACAATGGTTGCATTCGTCACAAGATTGCTTTCATATCAGAGCCATCAGGATTGCAAGGTGAAGCTACTGTGATGCATCAGATAGCATAGCATGACTATAGCTTCAACTTGTTGATTTAGAATGGTGCCATCTCCTGTGATTCTAGGCTACTTACATTATTTTACAAGATTCACAGTATTGTCCAAAATTACACTAGGAGAAAAAATCCTCTGGGCTAAATCCTCAAGTTCTTATCCAGTGTTCACTTTAACAAAACTCCAGTTGAGATCAATGAGAATTTTGCCTGAGTAGGAACTGAATCAAAATCGAGTGAGAACCTCAGTATCTTTTTCTGTTAATACACCGCTAAGGATGCATAGTTTTAAATACAAAAATTAGGAAATGTAAAACTTATGATGACGATAAATGGTTTGACTTGGCCACATTGTACATATGTTGCATAAATGCGGTTTTCGGCATTCAGGCAAGGTATTTAAAGCACATGCTTAACTGAAGCATGTGAGCAGTTCCTTTGACTTTAACGTAACTGGTCATGCTAAGGACCTAGCTGTCACATTGTGCAGTGCAATCCGGACCAGTGAGGGGTTATGTCACTGCCTGCCCTGCAACCCTGAGTGCTTCACAATGTGTTGCTGCGGTAGCTCCCAACCTGGACCACTCACAACCTACCCAGCCTACCAACATGCAGGTTACTCTCTGAGTGTCCGTTTATAGCTACAGCCCTGATCCAGCAGCCTGCCAGAAACACACCACTCTGGCTTCCACCAGCCTTGGTTACTGCTTGCAGGATGACCCCAACACCTTCCCAGTCCTGGATTGTCCCAGAAACCTGTGTTCTGCACTGTCCTGCCCTCTCCTGGGTAGTTCAGATATTAAGGTTCATTGCCCCTATAAAGTTTGTTACTTTAACTGGAGTTACCAAACAGTTCAGTTTAAACAACAGCACTGGATTGGTTTAAATTCAATATAGGTCAAGTTTATTAACAAAAGAAGATCGGGTTTTAAGTGAATTCAAGTATATGCGATAAAGTTAGAAATGATTAAAAGCAAATAAAAGTGAAAACACACATTTAAAAGTCTAAAACTTAATCTAGCAAGTTTTGGTTCAAGGCTTTTGTACACGATAGACTGGGTGAGAGAGGCTTTCAGCAAGATGGTGACTGGTCACCCTTTACTCAGTCAGGATCTTCCCAAAGGTTCTGGTGCTTTTGTTGTTATAGGGTACGTCTACAACACAATTAAACACCTGGGGCTGGCCCATGCCAGCTGACTCGGGCTTGGGCTAATGGGCTGTTTAATTGTAGTGTAGACATTTGGGCTCAGGCTGGAGCCTAGGCTCAAGGAACTTGCGAGGTGGAAGGGTCTCGGAGCTTGGGCTGAGTCCGAACATCTACACCGCAATTAAACAGCCCCTTAGCCTGAGGCCCCACAAGCCCGAGTCAGCGGGCATGGGCCAGCTGCGGGTGTCTAATTGCAATGTAGACATAACTTGGGGTTCTCTGCCCCTTTCTTTTATATTCCAGTGAGCCCTTGAAGTGGATTGTTCTGTGGGTTACCCTTGAAAGTAAAGTTTATTCAAGCAGTAAGGATGGCGACATGGAGTTTGGTGGTGAAGGAGAGTCCATGCTCTTTCTTCCCCAATTGTGTTTGCTAAAATGCAAATTGTTGTGTTTCCTGCCATCCCCCTGCTGTCTTGAGGACCCTGTTTAGTACTTATTTGTCAACTGAGGTAAGCATACATTCCTTTGTTTAGGCTAGACCTGCAGAGCTGTCTGGTTTTCAACATGTGCTAATAATGTCAGAGACACATAACTTCACATATACTGTTGCTATGTACATTTCACCATGATATTATTGACCAGTGGTTTATTAGTTTTCAAATGATACCTCACAAGGCATATATTGTACAAAGATTATAATATTGTGTAGGGTGTGAATCCAGGGGTGAACTGGGATCTTTTGGAAAAAAATAAAGGAAATTAGAGGAGATGCCTTTGCTCAATAACTTTAGCACCTCAATGGTTCGAGTTGGGCTTCTTACGTTTCCACCAGCTCAAGGATAGCGAGTATCAGAAGAGCTAGAGGAGCAGAGTTCACATCCACAGATTAAGATCTGTTCACTCAAATTATTCAGAGAATGATTTTAAATATGAATTAATTTCACAAATATGCAAACTGCTCACAGACGATTCCCAGACAGAAAGAGGCAAAATTAGAGGAATAAATTATTCCTGCAGCTCTAGCTGCAACACAGTTTAATCCAACCTGTATGAATCAGGCCAAATTTTGTAATAATCACATTATAAAAAACAAGTAAAAAATTGCCGTCTCCCTTCTCTTTCAGCTATTATCATTTCTGTTCATGAGAAGTAAATGGATACTCCATCCCATCTGCTATTTGTGGGAGTGAAGTGCTCTTGCACATAGCGTGGTCTCAAGTCTGTAAAGTAACCGGAAAATATCACTCGTATTCTTAGAGGGGGCTTTCTTCTGAAGCACACCAGCTGCTATTTTGTTCATTTTGTACTCAACATGGTGAAGGTCCAGAGACTGACACTGAAGTCAGACCATGAGACAGCTTCACATTTCACCAGACCCAACAAGCATATTCTGTTGCTTTCCAATTACAGTAGCTTAGATATTTGGTCCTTAGATATAGAAATACCAGGGATAGATCTTTCCCACACCTTCTTTCTATTGTTTTCCTGAAGGAGCTGAGCCACTGTTGATGGTTCTGTGCCAGGGCTGGCCTCTATAAAAGACCTTGAATAGGAGGTATGCAGGGGAGACACTGAGTTGGGCTGAGAGGTGCTAGGGCTTGGGTGTTCCCATGCCCTGGCTGATTAATTAATGGAGATATCCTATCTCCTAGAACTGGAAGGGACCTTGAAAGGTCATCGAGTCCAGCCCCCTGCCTTCACTAGCAGGACCAAGTTCTGATTTTCCCCCGTTCCCTAAGTGGCCCCCTCAAGGATTGAACTCACAACCCTGGGTTTAGCAGGCCAATGCTCAAACTACTGAGCTATCCCTCCCCCGTCTGTTGGAATGGCCTGTGGTGCCGTTGTATCATTGGTACAAGTTAGGCAAAGCCTTGAAGCTGCCATGTCCTGTGCCAATGACTGAACCATCCCTTGACAGGCCCAATAAAAGGGGAATCCTGCTGTCCTCCCCTCTTAGTCCCTATGCTGGGCTCAGCACTGGCACAGGATGAGTCAGGCCTGGGGAATTGTGCAGAGGCCATTTGTTCAGTCCCTACCTATGGGAGGGGTGTTCTTCAGATATAATGCGTGGGAACGATCCAGCTGATCCTTATGAGAGGGCCATCACCTTGGCTGGGGATTGAACTGGGAACCTCCAGAACATCAGCCGCTATAGCTTGAGCAAGAGAGCCAATGCTGCCTAGGTGGGGCTGTAACAGACTCCTATGCTCTTCAGACTGAGCAGAGAGAGAGAGAAAGAGACCTTGAACACACTCACCAGTGGGTGACATGTACACCCTTAGGGTCAGGGCCTTATTGGAAGGGTGTATCTTTTAAAGTGTTGAATAAGAAACAAACCGAAATGGAAAAATTATAGCGTTAGCAGCGAACAAGACAATTTCCCCCGCTCATCTTCTATGGAAACCTAATTTCCTTTAATGTGTATACCATGGTTTTGTTTCTTTCATGCTTTGAACAGGACACAGCTCCGCATTCTTGGCAAAGCTTGGAGCTTCAGTAAGAAAGTACCTGTTTATCTGTAGTTACTGTACAATGGCCCTAGTGCATCTAAAAAGTGCACAGTCGATTCACTAGTGTGTCCCCATACTCTTAAAATTTGCACTTCCTTGGTAAACCTGCCAAAAATGCTCTGTGTTAGCTAGGACACAGAGCACGAGTCGTGCATTGTAATTAGTCCATTGTGTTGCAACTGAAAGAATACCATTAAGAAAAAGTTTCCCCATAGTCTGCCCTGGTGATATGCTTTGTATGTAATACAATAGTAACAATATAACATCCTAAAGCAACTGTGACAGAAAAACATTAAGGTACTGCTGCTTTTTTCTTAACTGAACCCATTGTGCTTAGATATTACAGCTTGGATGATACAATATGTAAAATAGATTACCCACTGTTGTTAAAGAGGATACTGACAGCAGCAATAACTACGTGAAGGGAGAGGAGAAAAGCTGCAGTGACAGGGCCTGCCAGTTACAGTTTTTAGCTAGAAGTTAAATCTTATTTGAATTTTCCTCTTAGAATTGAATAATAGCGCACCAGTGTTATGAAGTCTCAGGTGCAGACACTGTGATGCAACTGAAAGGATAGGACATTCTAATGAGTCTGTGGAAATACTTCTATCTAATCCATCTTGGTCCAGTGGGATTATCAAAAGCTCCTAGATGCCTAACACCCATTGACTTCAATGGGGGTCAGGTGCCAAAGTGCTTCTGAAAATCTCACTCTGTGACTAGATACATCTGTAGGCATCTAAATGGCTTTAAAACGCTGGCCTCTCATAAATACATATAGTGTCCTCCTCAGAGTGGTACCTGAGCTGCTCCCAAGTATTTACGAATAGCAATCATAACGTCTCTTTCCTCCATCCCAGCCTATGTAATGTAATGCGTATATGTAAGGGAAGAAATGAGTTTTGCATTCAGTTCTGAACACAATGTGTCCATGGTCATTCTTATCTCCTGTAGGCATGAGCTCCCTAATCAGGGCCCAGCTCCTGTGACAGCTGGTTGACAGTTTCTTGGTTTCAGTGGAAAATATCGGTTGTTCAAAGGGAGAGGTGATCTCTCAGGTATCTAGAACAAGTCCCACAGGCAGCTTAAACTAGACTCTGGACTCAGTGGGGATCCAGTGCAAAGAATGAAGCACGGTGGTGACATTCTTACAGCAACTTGTATTTCCAAGTAGATGGGCTGCTATGTTTTGTACTAGCTAGAGTTTTCCCCAGGGCATGTGGTTTCATTTCTAGATAGAATGGGTTGCAATAATCAAGACTGGAGGTCGCGAATCCATAGATCCCCATGGCCAGGACTGTGTTCAATACAATGGGGCACAATTTTCCAGCCAGTTGCAGAAGGAAGTTTTTTTGCTACCATGGCTATATGAAAGGGTGCTAAGATGGTTCGCTCCAGTCTATGCTTGAAACTTAACTGTGCTCAATACCCATTCAGTTGCACCCATGGCGAAAACCCATTGACTGCAACAGAACTCACACATACAGAATGGTAGAACAAATATAAAACAAAACAAAGAAAAAACCAGGAAGAAGACAGTCCGTTATTTCCCCATATTTTAGTTTAAGTTTCACTAAAGTTCAATTGTCTAGAGGAAAAAACCTCTTGCTCTTTCTATTTCTGGTCCAATTATCATAATAAATAAATTCTCCAGCACAGGTCCATAAAATAGATAAATCCATTTGTTCAGCATGCAGATAAGATGGGAGCCAAAGTGAGAAAACAACAAGAAGAGAGCCGCTAAAGACCAATACAAATGTTATCAGGGAGAAACAGATCAAATCATGAGGGATTTAAATGCCAATCTCCATTTTCTGTTCTTCCCACCAAATATGCACACCCTTCACCAATTACGGCTGCAATGGAATCTAACGTGCCTTGTAAACAGCATGAGGCGGCCAAGGGTCAAATTCAGTCATGGCTTAAATGGGTGTGTTAATGGGCGATGGCCCCACTCCACTCCTTGGACATACACATCATGGATATCACCCAAACTCACCTCCCCTTCCTGGATTTGTGTTTATTCCTTCAATAACAAGGCCCTAAATCAGGGCTGTGCTTATGACATAAGCTCATCTCCAAGCTCAGTCCTGAGCAGGATAACTGGGATTTCTCCCTACAGGATCTCCTCTCCTGGCTTCCCCTTTAGCTATTTCTTGCTTTATGGTCCCTCCTTGGTCTGGCTACCAGTGAGTCAGTAGAAAAGTTCTGCATCCCTATACAGTCCAACATATAATCATGTACAGCAGGAGTTCTCAACTTTTTTTTTTTGAGGCCCCCTCAACATGCTATAAAAATTCCATGGCCCAGCTGTGCCACAGCAACTGTTTTTCTGCATATAAAAGCCAGGGCCGGCAAGCAGGGCAATTTCCCGGGGCCCCATTCCACAGGGGACATCGCAAAGCTAAATTGCTCAGGCTTTGGGTTTAGCCCTGGGTGGTGGGGCTCAGGGCTGCAGTCCCTCATGATGAGGCTTCGGCTTTCTGCCCTGGGTCCTAGTGAGTGTAATGCTAGACATGCTTGGCGGACCCCCTGAAACCTGCTCGCAGCCCCATAGGGAGCCCCAGAGCTCTGGTTGAGAACCACTGATGTACAAGAGCCTACTGCTTGACATCCAGTTACAGGGTCATTGCTATTGTAGTCAGCAGGAATTGTTCCTATTGGCATGGGGAGCATGCTGATAGTAGCTCCTCCATTCACAGAAACATTTTGGGTTCTTCTCTTTAATACACAGAAGAGAGCTGGCTTCCAGAGAGCGGTCAGAGCAAAACAAATAATTCCATTCGTTGTATAGTTCAATCTGTTCAGCACAGGACTAAATTCTGAAAATGTTCCTTCTGGGAAATTCTCTCAGTTCTACGTGGTTTACTGAAGACATTCCATAGTGTGACATCACAAATACCAGAAGTCTCATTGCCATCCATGCTGCCTGTGATGTCACAGCATGGTGCATATTGGGATGTATTCAAGGAACCACGAAATACAAAGTGGTGTTCCTGAGGGGGGTGAAAGCAGTGTTTAAAAAGGCTAGTAAAAACTTTTTTCTGTACTGAATAGTCGCCCCAGCTTGGTATGAGGATTGATCAAAATTAAATCTGGGTTTAATTTAATTTTCTTGTGGATTCACCTGTAAGATATCTTTACAGTATAGGACTCTGGCAAACTCATGTATTTTCAGTGAAATTATTAACATTTTCCTGAATTTAAGTCATTGAAAAAATGTCATTAGAAACCAGGCAACCATTTTCTCCTGGTTGCTCTTTTTTAACTTCATCCTAGTAGTAAAGAGCATTGCAACCACTGCCTATAATCGTAATTTTCTCATTGTTTCGTTTTACTCCCCAGTCTGTCCTGTGTTTGTACAGCACCTAGCACCGTCAGATTATGGTGCATAAAAAGGGCTCCTAGGTGCTATGATAATAATGATCAGCACCACCACCACCACCTCCTTTACTGGCTTCCAAACCAGAGAAGAGGAACAAGCAGAGGAATGGTGGCATCTCTCCATTATGACTTGGTAAATATCTCTCTCCCTTTTCCCCCCTTCATCATGAACAGAAAAGGCAATGCAGAATTTAAGGCAGAGGGAACGTTTACTAGAATGATTAATTTCAGTTGATAACTTTGTTCCTCGTTACACAGTCAAAACTAGAATTATTACTGGGCTGCTCTGATGACTGAGATGATAGTGCATCAAACAGAGCAGAGAGGTATCCAGCCTCTAGGTTAACCTCTGGCTTGCACACATCGGAACGGCAAGGCTGGGTTACTTTAGAAAGCTTTAGGGGAAGGGGAGTATTGTGCTGCTAATATATATCCAGGTAAAGACAGTGCTCTGCTAATGTATCTCAATCCTGACTGGCAGGGACCACCTCTAGGGATGCGATGAGAGCTCATTTTCCATGGCCCATTCAATTCTGGGCCTCTGTGCTGGGTTTGTTAACAAGGTTATGATCATTAGTGCCAGCTGTCACTGGGTTGTTTTGGTGGCACGAACTCTTGCCCTCTTAGAAGCAGAAAGCCTCCTGGTGTTTCCTCTGGCTGCAAAGGTGCCTCACCACCTATGCACTGCGCCCAAAGGGTTTAATCTAACCCACAGTAAATATTGTTTCTATAAAATGAAAGTGGCCCTCTGTCTGAAAGACCTAGGAAGAACCTATATTTAACTTTGCAGGGGCTTCAACCTCCAAGAAATGCGGGCAAGTGTTTTTATTGAATGTGGCCCTACCTAAAGACTCAAGCCTATATTATTAATTATTATTAATTATTATTATTATTGTGTAGAGGAGCCCCTGTCAAGGACCAGGACCCCTTGTGTTAGGTTCTGTTCACACACAGAACACAAAGATGGTCCCTGGCCCATCTTTTTTAGTATAAGACTAGAGAACAGATGGAGACAGACAGACAGATAGAAACAATGAGACAGTTTAGCACAGGGGCAGGCAAACTTTTTGGCCTGAGGGCTGCATCGGGTTTTGTAAATTGTATGGAGGTCCGGTTAAGGGAGGGGGTCATGGCACAGCCCCAACCTCCTATCTGCCCCCCCAGGGACTCCTGCTCCATCCAACCCCCCCTGTTCCAAGATGGCCTCTCTAGGACCCCTGCCCCATCCACTCCCCCCCCCCCGCTCCCTGTCCCCTGACCGCCCCCAGACCTCCGCTGCCCCATCCAACCCCCCCTGCTCTCTGCCCCTTTACCGTGCTGCCTGGAGCACTGGTAGCTGGCGGCACTACAGCCGCGCCACCCGGCTGGAGCCGGGCCATGCCACCGCCACCACACAGCACAGAGACCGGGTCAGGCTGGGCTCTGCAGCTGCGCTGCCCCAGGAGCTCACAGCCCCACCGCCCAAAGCATTGCGCCGGCAGCGGGGCGAGTGAGCTGAGGCTGCCGGGGAGACGGGACAGCAGGGGAGGGGCCAGGGGTAGCCTCCCGGGCCAGGAGCTCAGGGGCCAGGCAGGATGGTCCCGCGGGCCAGATGTGACCCACGGGCCTTAGTTTGCCCACCTCTGGTTTAGCATAATAGGCAGTGGTTTTAGTACACTAGCAGCCTGTTGTCAAGTTACTATTGTGGGTAGTGCTTACTACAGTGAGAAGTTCTATTGACTTCACTAATAAGTTTTATCCATGGCTTAAGCACCTGGACCCAAATCTGTATTTATATTCCACAGGAAAGCTTTGGAATGTTAAATGCCAGTGAATGATGCTGCTGCTAAATGACAGTGAAGGAACACCTATGTACAATATGCTGCTTTAATATCGTTTACATTTTTTGCTTGGTCTTGTATTCTCTTGCAGACTTGCTATCCTTTGTGTGTGTATGGATGGTAGATTGTTTATATTCTTTACAGATTGCTCACAATTCTATATGCATTATACCCTTCTAGTGTTGCCATCTGCCCATACTTTAAGATATGTAGAATATATGCACATCATACAGCTGTCTGTCATGTTTAATTTAACAGAAGGGGTTGGTTCCACTAAATACCTGCAATGTATTGTTACAAAATTACCACATAACATATTCACCCAAGTGAGCTCCCACACATCATGCTTTTAAAAGTCAATTTATATTTAACATATGTCCTAACACCTCTACGCTAAATGTAAACTAAATCTATATGTGGGGCACATTGAAAAGTGTTACAGTGTGAGCTCTTTTGAGGGATGGGTTGGGGTAGAAAACATTTTGACCAAAGCTGATTATCAGTATAATTATTCTGCAGTCACACTTGAGGAAACTATCCAGTAAATCAAACCCAACTGTCCGCCCACTTGCAGTGAAGAGACTAAAACCTGTCAAATCAGAAAAGTAGGAACAGGTGGTCTCGTTTACAAAAAAGGCTGCTCCTCATACCACAGAATGCGGTACATAAATACATCTATATTTATTAGATACATGTCTCATGGTTTAGTATGTAACATTACGTATGCATATGTTGCACGCACACACGCACGAACAAGCTCCTCTAATATACCCAACAAACAGTCAAAGGCTTTTACAGAAGAACCCTTTGTATTTAGTTTTTTAAATCAATGGTGACAGTGTCAGGTGATCTACCAGGCTGTCTAGGCTTGGAGGAATTTACAATTGAAGATAGAGACTAAGAATCGTAGCCCCAATTCAGCAAGGTACTGCAGTACATGCCCAACATTAAGCATGTAAGCAGCTCCATTAGAGTCAATAGACCGACACATGCGTGAAGTTAGGCAGCTGCTGAAGGATCTTGCTGGATTATGGCCTATTTTATTAATATAATAGGATCACAGAGCAAGGGGAAAAGATGGATGAAAGATGTACCTCTCTCAGAGGTCCTAAAGTCCTTTCTGTCCAAACCATGTGGATGGGGGAGAAAGAACTTTTCCCTGGGGTCAAGCAAGTCTCCAAGCAAGCAGTTACCCCCGTCAGGTGGTGGTGGAGAATGGCCCAACTGGGGCCATCTTCCTTCTTCATCCAAGATCAGGATCCCAGTGAGGCAGAGAGAACAGCTCCACCAGGACTATCCCTACTCCTCCACTCTAGAGTAGGACACCAGTGTGTGTGTGTGTGTGTGTGTGTGTGTGTGTGTGTGTGTGTGTGTGTGTGTGGGTGTGTGTGTGTGTGTGTGTGTGTGTGTGTGTGTGTGTGTGTGTGTGTGTGTGTGTGTGTGTGTGTGTGGAGGGGAACAGCATAGCTGGGGCATTCATACTGCACTCAGCACCATGGTACCTGCTGTTCGCAATTGACAGGGAAAGGCTGCTCACATGTGGCACTACAGATCTATCTGCAGCTCTTGACATGGGTTATCACAAGACCTCGCTGTCTGTTTTGGGACAGGCCAGTATGACAATGAATGAATTCTGGGCATGCTTCCTTGAACAGCCCAGTTGGTGCTACAGGATGGACTTCCATCAGCTTGTACTCGGATGCGATGCTCCTGAGATTTCTGCTTTCAGTGCTTGTATGCTGCCAGGTTGGGGTGGAATTATTTGGAAGTCCTGCCTGGGCTATCACTGGTGTACTTTTCAAACTGTACACAGCAGCATACTTACTTCTCTCTGGCACCGAGGGGAAATCATCAAGGGTTGAACAGTTGTCAGGAGGAGATTCAGAGTCAAAGGATGAGAAAATGTCTCAGTCAATCCCAGCAAAGCTGAAGTGACGCCTATTGCTTTGTGCAATAGGAGTAAAAGAATGCTTAGGAATCCCTATTTTTAGGAGATGTTTCAAAGGGCCAAGGAGGTGCACAAAGGAGCATCAGAAAGCAAACAAACCTGATCGCTGGCAGACCAAAGGCAAGAGTGGTGGATGGACAGGAACTGGTGCCAGAGTTCAGGGGCTTGAATGGAGAATGCCCTACTAAAGCTGCCTCCCATTTAAATCAGCCAGGATGCACATGCCAGACCCCCTGCCTCTCATCATCTAGCTTGGTAATCAGGAGGCATCCTTTTGATATCATATCACGGATGCAGCAATGCTGTGTTCTGTACAAATGAGTTACCTAAGAAGTTGAGACGCTCTCTCCAGCTGGTGCGGAGTATGCTTGATTGTTATTGGGGGTGGTAAAAAGGATTCTGTCCACCTGCTGCTGTGTTCCCTTCACGAGCTGCCTGTGGATGTGCAGACTGAGTTTAAAGGTGATCTAATGTTTAGAGCCAAAAACATTTCAAAGTCCCATGCGATTGGTCAGCCATGCAAAATGCATGTGCAGCTGCTTATTTATTTATAAGATCTTTTTATGGTGCTCACAACCATCATAACACTGGGCTAGCAAAATTCCATCTGTCTCTCCATAGTAACTGCACACCCAAATCTGCATTTCCACATGCTACTACTCAACTAGGGCTCACAAACACTGGATTTTGCAGGGGCACCGGCCAGGAGCACTTTTTGGGTGGTTAAACAATTGGACTTAAGAAATTTTGAACTTCACAAGAATAAGTGAACTGGTTTCCTAGCTTCTTTCTGAACTTCTGACACTTTGTGCATCACGTTGTCCCATAAAAACGAAGAGCGATGGGCTTCGTTGATCCTGAGTGGGAGGGAAGAACAGGTAGATACATTGTCTGGTGTAATACTGTGGCTGTATTTATAAAAAAAAGTTCTGGATAAGTTTATGACCAAAAGTAACACTGGTCTACAATTTTTGAGAAGTCGTCTGCTTCAGAGATAAAATGCGCTATTTATTATGTATTTTGATGTGCTGAATTCAAATATGACAATTAAAACAACTGATTGGCTACTGTTTCTAAGATATTTAAGTTTTTACATTTTAGGTCTATGTATATTGTGTAGATAGTAGAGTTTTAATCATAAATTGTAAACCTAGGTCTTTTCATGTGTTTATGGTTGCTTTACATGATAATATTTCACCTGTCCTGTTTATGTAACACTTTAAAAATCAGCAAAAGGGTTATATAAATAAAATGTATTATGAAACAAAAGGCAAAAAACTATTATGTACATAGTTTAGTCCTATTCAGTGTCTACTCGGCGCTTCTTGGCTTGTCTCTTGTATTCATTAAATGGAGCATCTCTTGTCACTGTCCAGCATTAGTCTGCAAGTATTGATGGGCTCCATTTGCCCTGATAGCGTTTCTCCATTGTTGCAATGTCCTGGTGAAATCGCTCGCCGTGCTCGTCGCTCACTGCTCCGCAGTTCGGTGGGAAAAAAATCTAAATGAGAGTGCAAAAAATGTATCTTTAGTGACATGTTGCAACCAAGGCTTTTGTATGCCTTGAGGAGGTTTTCCACCAACAACCTGTAGTTGTCTGCCTTGTTGTTTCCGAGAAAATTTATTGCCACTAACTGGAAGGCTTTCCATGCCGCCTTTTCCTTGCCACGCAGTGCATGGTCAAATGCATCATCTCGAAGAAGTTCACGAATCTGAGGACCAACAAAGACACCTTCCTTTATCTTAGCTTCACTTAACCTTGGAAATTTTCCACGGAGGTACTTGAAAGCTGCTTGTGTTTTGTCAATGGCCTTGAAAAAGTTCTTCATCAGACCCAGCTTGATGTGTAAGGGTGGTAACAAAATCTTCCTTGATTCAACAAGTGGTGGATGCTGAACACTTTTCCTCCCAGGCTCCAATGACTGTCGGAGTGGCCAATCTTGCTTGATGTAGTGGGAATCTCTTGCACGACTATCCCATTCACAGAGAAAACAGCAGTACTTTGTGTATCCAGTCTGCAGACCAAGCAAGAGAGCAACAGCCTTCAAATGGCCACAAAGCTGCCACTGATGTTGGTCATAGTTTATGCACCTCAAAAGTTGTTTCATGTTGTCATAGGTTTCCTTCATATGGACTGCATGACCAACTGGAATTGATGGCAAAACATTGCCATTATGCAGTAAAACAGCTTTAAGACTCGTCTTCGATGAATCAATCAACAGTCTCCACTCATCTGGATCGTGAACGATGTTGAGGGCTGCCATCACACCATGGATGATGTTGCAGGCTACAAGATCACCTTCCATGAAGAAGAATGGGACAAGATCCTTTTGACGGTCACGGAACATGGAAACCCTAACACCACCTGCCAGGAGATTCCACTGCTGTAGTCTGGAGCCCAACAGCTCTGCCTTACTCTTGGGTAGTTCGAAATCCCTGACAAGGTCATTCAGTTCACCTTGTGTTATGAGGTGTGGTTCAGAGGAGGAGGATGGGAGAAAATGTGGGTCCTGTGACATTGATGGTTCAGGACCAGAAGTTTCATCCTCTTCCTCGTCTGACTCAAGTGAGAATGATTCTGGTGCATCAGGAACCGGCAGTCCTTCTCCGTGGGGAACTGGGCGTATAGCTGATGGAATGTTTGGATAATGCACAGTCCACTTTTTCTTCTTTGACACACCTTTCCCAACTGGAGGCACCATGCAGAAGTAACAATTGCTGGTATGATCTGTTGGCTCTCTCCAAATCATTGGCACTGCAAAAGGCATAGATTTCCTTTTCCTGTTCAACCACTGGCGAAGATTTGTTGCACAAGTGTTGCAGCATATGTGTGGGGCCCACCTCTTGTCCTGATTTCCAATTTTGCAGCCAAAATAAAGGTGATAGGCTTTCTTAACCATAGTGGTTATACTGCGCTTTTGTGATGCAAAAGTCACTTCACCACAAACATAGCAGAGGTTATCTGCACTGTTCACACAAGTACGAGGCATCTCTGCTCACTTTGGCTAAACAGAAATGTGTCCCTTTGCAAAATCAAACACAGACAAATAAGAGAGCACGACACTGTATGATTTCTAGAGCTGATATAGGGCAATTTGTTCAGCAGAGTGACGTAAGCTTGGTTATGATTGCATCATCCATGACTTCTAGGAATAACATGATGCAATTCATATCATGTATGACGCAATACCAGCTTCAGATTGCATCATTCATTGTTTTGCCTAAAAAGCAAGTACTGTGCAAACCAAGTCATAGATTTATTCATAGATCCAGTCAAAGATGTATTTTAGTCATTTCTGGTTTAAATTGAGATCCCTTCCCTTTATAACTCACTTATCCTCCGCCATTCCCAAGTCAAGGGTCGTATATACTGACCCAATAGCATATCTTGAAAACTAGAGCCAATCAACAATTTTAAGCATCATTTTCGTTCCCAGTGACCCAGAATTAGTAAAGTTTGACTACATTTATTTCAGAAGCATTTTGGCTGTAGAGCAGTGTAATGTGTAACTATGTAAGCGTAACCCACAGTAGGAAGGGATGGGGCTTTCACATAGATATTGGTGTCAAACACCTCTCCCGTTTGGCATTGCCATTGACTTCATTATGAGAAAAAGGAGAAGCCTGGTACAACTCAGGCATCACATGACTTAACAGTCCGCTAGAAGGTTTAGGCCACTTCTATACTATTGGGGCTACAGTGTCCTAGCTGTGCTGCTGTAACCTGTAGCATAGACACAGACTACAGTGATGGAAAGGGTTTTTCTCTCACTATATGAACTCCATCTCCACAAGCGACAGTAACTAGGTCAACAGAAGCATTCTTCTGTGTCTGCATCGGGGGTTAGGTCAACATAGCTACAGTACTCAGGGGGGTGGATTTTTCTGAGAGCCATAGTTATGCCAACCACAGTTTAGACCAGGCCTTAGAAGAGCTATATCATCTGCAAAAGCTAAGTGACAGCTCAACTAAAAGGCAAATGAAAATCAAAAGACAGTCAACATTGCAAAAAAGACTAGGTTAATTATTAGTTATGAAAAAAGAAATCGAATGAGAATCCCAGCAACTCCCAACTCCAGTATTACATTAGAAGACAAAGGAATGCAAAAGGGGAGTCAATTCACATACATTGGCAGTAAAGTTCAAGTCAGTGGGGATATCTAGAAGGAAATGTGGCGAATTGGCAAGGCAACAGCTGCATTTACCAGCTTAAACAAGGTTTGGTCATTGAAAGTCTGCAACTTCCAGACCAAACTACGAATCTTCAATTCGAATGTTATTTCCACCTCCACGTCTGGAGGTGAAAGCTAGTAATCCACAATAGGTACAGATGGAGGTCTAAAAGCCTCAGGAAAGTACTAGGTATTATATGGAATGAATTTATAACAAATACCAAGATTTGTCAGAGAGCTGAACAACTCCTATCTCTGAACTTATCCTGAAAAGAAGATGGAAATATCTGGAACATGCCCTAAGAATGAAGCCAGAGTATCTGCCATGGCAGGTGTGCCATTGGGCAGCTGGAGGAGTCAGATGAAAGAATTCCTCCATCAAACAGTCTTTAGAGAGGAAAAACTAACAGGATGCAGCATAAAGGACATGTAAATAGTAGTCCAGAATAGACAGGGATGGCAGAGCCTTGTTTGAGCCCTAAGCAACATTTGATGGCTCCAGAAGGATTCAGATTCAGTGGTCAGTCCAAATAAGAGATGTGTAAGTGTTTCTAATGACCGGTTTACTTCTTTACCTCAGAGACTAAACTGTCTCAGGCAGAGAATGGGGAGACTGAGGGGCCACAACTGCCTGAGGCTCCTGCAATGTCAGGGAATTGATTAGGTGAGATCTGCTCAGAGGATCCTAGCAGGTGAGCTGGGAAGGTCAGCACGGTGCTGTCCTCCCAGAGCAGCCTGCTCAGCCCACTCCAGCCCAGAGCAACTCCTTAACCCCTTCCTGCCTGGGGCAGGGTTTGTTCCCCATCACAAAGGCAAATACAGATTTTGCCACATCACCACAGTCCATTGGAGTTACCGCATGAACAGTGAGACTTATACTCTTAGCTTAACCCCAAAGCTGGCAATTAATCCTGAGCATGTGAGCAAGACACATGAGCCAGGCATCTAAGAAAGAGGATTCTCTGTTCCACCTCAGAGAATTGGTGCACCATGTCCAGTGTCCCATCTCAATCGGTGGACAATCCTTAATGCTCCACAGGAAGGCCAAAAAAACCAACCCCCAAGATACATCTGGCCAATTGTGCCTGGGGGGTGGGGGGAGAGAAATTCCTTCCTGATCCCTGCAGGCTGAAGCCCTGAAACAGGATATTTGATTGTTTTAAGGCAGAGCTGCAAGTGTTATGAGCAGTGTGAGGGCAGCACAGAGCTTCCTGTTCTCTCCATGGCCCATGAAGGGAGGGAATGAACAGGGGGATTCTTCAATTCCTTTGTCTAACTTCAGCTTCCTGCCACTGGCTTGTGTTATGCCTTTGTCTGCCAGATTTTAAAGTTGAAGGTCCTGGGCTCAAACCCAGCTCTCCGCCCACACCAGCTCAGCCACAGTAGCTAAGATAAGAGTATAAGTCTCACTGTTCATGGGGTAACTCCAATGGACTGTGATGATGTGGCAAAATCTGTATGTGCCTATGATGGGGAATAAACCCCGCACCAGGCAGGAAGGGGTTAAGGAGTTGCTCTGGGCTGGAGTGGGCCAAGCAGGCCGCTCTGGGAGGACAGCACTGTGCTGACCTTCCCAGGTCTCAGGCAGAGGCCAGGCTGAGGGCAGAGCCTACTCCCTTGCCTGAAAGAAAGCCCAAGTCCCCAGAGGTGAAAGGGGCTTTACCAGATTCTCCTGCTGGTGAGCCAGCAGACTTTAAGCTGGACTGCAGTGCATCCCAGGCTCCTCTGAAGGAGAGAGGTCGGCAGCCTGGCTGAGATTGACTGTGTATTCCCTTTGTCTTCATTTACTTTCCTGCTCCTCAGTTGTTTGTTTGTTCTCCTGGGACTCTGGAAGAGGAAAACATCCAGAGGGACTCACCTGGAGGGCTGAGACTCCATCCCCTTCAGAGGGTTATTGAGCCCCCCTTCCCCATCACATCGACCACGCCCAGAGTGACAGACAACCCCCTCAACACCCCACAGCGGTGCTGTTGAAGGACCAGAACCCTGACAGCCTCTGAAGTCCTAGGTTTAAAAAACACCCTCCCTTCTGAGCTGTGAAATTCCAGCAATCCAAGCTATTTAAAGAGCGGTTTGGATACTTTTATCTGGAGGGGGGGGGAGCATTTGGCAGGATTCAACGATTTAGTTTTAATTGTTTTGCATGATTTGAATGGACAACCTGATTCAGGAGAGATGCAGTTAGCAAACTACATGCTGTTAGCAGTATGTGCTTCACTATGTAATCCCTAAACTGCTTCACATGATACGTTTTAATGGTTTTTCCTCTCGCAGTAGCATTAATGGCACTTGCCCACGTAAAACCCACGCAGAGCAGAGAGAGAGATGCGACCCCTTTCTGACCTATCACATACAGTAGATGAGAGAGATCCTGCTTTCGCTCATAAAACCAATCTCTCTCCCCTAATAGCCGACAATTTGCAGCTATCATAAAAACACCCTAACCATATTTACTAGGCAGTGAGCTTGAAGGCCTATACACCTCCATCCCTATAGCTGGATTGCTAGCAGAAGCCACTTTCACAGCAAACTACCAATAAATGCCATCGAGGAAAAATACTGATAAAAGGACAGGGGACCTCAGCAAGCTCATAGATTTGTGTGTCACCAGCCCACACGGCATTTGAGGATGCTAAATATTTCAGACCGTCCACAGGCTTCTCAATGGGAACTTTTGTGGATTTTTTTTTGTGCAATAGCCACTGAAATCTTTATGGGTTTATGGGGAATGTAATGTTTCAGCCAACTCAATACCCCACCCACCTTTCTCCACAAGGCAAGCCACACAGATGACATCTTCCTTACTGTCAATACAAATGATGTACAGCAGACTGTGGAGTTATTCAACAAACAATTTCCAAAGATCACCTTTACTACAGAGTATAAAACAGATCTAGAACTCCCTTTCTGGGATGTCATAATTTTACAAAGCATCAAAAATACGTTCACAGCTACTTGGTATGAAAAGAATACTGCTTCAAGTAGATATACAGTGTGCACTAGAGAGTTTACAGCTATACCAATGCAGCTGAGCGGCTGTAAGATCTCTCAGGTAGTCGCTCTGAGCTGACGTGAGAGTGCTCTCCCATCAACATAATTAAACTACCCCCCAACGAGTGGCGGGAGCTATGTCAGCAGGAGACGTTCTGCTGCCGACACAGCACTGTCCACCTGGGTGCTTCTGTCAGTGTAATTTCTGTCGCTCGTGTGGGGGTGTTTTTTCACACCCCTGAGCGACAGAAGTTATACAGACAAAAATGGTAGTATAGACATAGCCTTAGTCTCTGCCTATTCTCCTCGCCATAGGAAAGTTTGCCTACTATTGGGCTGTCTACCAAAAAGACTAGTAGAGGCAATAGAAAGGGACAGAAAATTCATTTGGATGTCTACGAGATCGTGAGAGGACAGTGGAGCTGACATGGCATTAGCCATCCTTGACTCCCTCTGAGCCCAAGTGAGACCTTTTATGTGAGTACCCCAAGGATCCACCATTGACCTTGAACTACAGACCAGGGAAGTTGCTGAACTAAATGAACCTCTCTCGAAGTAATAATTCACATGATTAAAAATGAAAAGACGGGCCCAGGAAGCAATTATGAGGGTTCCACAAGTGGATAGAAGATTCTACAAAGACAGAGGGCACACGAAATGTAGGGACAGTGAGCAATTACACCTTCCCCAGCCAGGCCCCCCCATCAAGCAAAGCACATAAGCATGAATCGCTATGACCTCAGTGGACTATTCACATGTTTATAGCTAAGCACATGCTTAAGTGCATTGCAGGATCAGGGTCCAAATCCCTAAACCAGGGCTCAGTATTATTTTGAATGGTAGAGACTCGCTATGGAAGAATGGAAAGAAGTATTACAGAAATATTTGTTATTGTGTTGGGTCTGATGCAAAAGGGAAGCATTCCATAAAAGAAAGACTCTTCTACCTAATATTCCTCAACCATCATTCCTTTTTTTCCCAGCAGCACCTCACGTACAGTAGCTATGCTTTAAAATCCAGGGACATTATTATTCAGGAACAGGCCCTCCAGCAAAGATGAAATGAATGTAAAATTATCAACATGGCACTGACCAAGCACAATAAATCCCGCTCTACCTGAAACAAACAACAGCATTTAGATGATTTCTCTATACTGAAATTTGCATCTTCCTTCAAAAATAGTAGATACAAGGAAAGAAGCACAGAACAGACAACATCGGATTAAAAAAAAAATAAATAAATAAAAAAAAGATGCTGGCATGACGGATGCCTCCTGCACATTAGAATGCAGTGCTGCAGAATATACGGCAAGGAAGAAAAGGCAAATGAATTTATGTTTATGTTTCATCACTTTTGAAATACCCAGTGTGCAAGTTTCCCTTTAACAGAACCCCAACGGACAAGAAATGTGCATAGAAAATGTAGGGCAAAGAAGCAATGTCTGATAAACACAAAATGTGCTGTCAAATTATAATGTTGTAATAGTTCAGCTGTTGACTTCCTTTGATATTTGCAGTTGCCAGTAAGACATTTGAAACGGCACAAGGAGGTGTAAATTCTCACTATATAAATATGTAGATATATTGCACATATATTTTAGGGGTGTGTGTGTGTGTGTATATATATATATATATATATATATATATTTTGTAATTCCAGGATAGTATTACAATGAAAACTGGAGTGAATAGGCATTTATATAGCATTTAAAGCTACCATTAAAACATGTTTGAACAATTTGCATGAATAATTTGTTTCAACAAAGAGCTGAGTTTTTGACTAAATAAGAATTTTCACAGAAAGCATCTGCCTTTCCTGAAAACTGAAGTTTTTGGCAGAAAACTGCTGAAAAAATCAGAAAAACTTTTTCATCAGAACACTAAGTTTTCAGTTTTAAATTGTATTTTTTTTCTGATTTTCAACAGTTTTTGAAAAAGAACTTCACTTTTTTGCTTTTTGACAAATATTCTAAACTTTTCAGTGAAAAGGATAATGATTTTTTCCCTTTCCTTCTGTGACGGTGCACTCACCACTGGTGGCGCCTCCACCGGGACATCTTGGGGATTAGCTCTACCAGACGTTGCATCCTCCTCTGGTGGTGTCTTCACCCAGCCTGTCTTGCCCTGCAGCCCCCCTCGCTTGAGGAACTGCAGCCTTCTCTCCATGATTCAGCCAGGTCACTATGTGGTTTCCCCTTCTGAGGGTTACCCAAAGTCTTCCCACACAGTCTCAGGCAGTCTTCTCTGGCACTGTTAGGGCCACTTCCAAGGGGCCGGTAGGGGAACCCAGGCCTGACCACTACTCCAGGTTCCAGTCCAGGGACCCTATACTGCCACTGTGGTCTGCTTTCCCTCAAGCCATGTTGCTTCTTCCCTGGACTCCTTCATACAGCTTCTGGTCCCCCCCTTTTCTGGGTATACCAGCTCAAACTCCCTCCTCCCAGGGAGTAACTATAGGCTACTCTCTATAGCCCACACACGACTGCAGACTACTTCCCTACAGCCCCCTTCTGTTGTCTGGCCTTATAAACCCAGCCCAGCTCCTCCCCCAGCTGGACTTTATCAGCAAATTAGCCCTTCACAACCCCCTGGCTCTCTTCCAGGTGTGACCTATAAGTTAATTGGCCTAATTTAGCCCTTCAGGGTGTCCACCTCTCACAAGGCCTATCACTCCTATCCCAACATTTTTTTCTGAAAAAACTTCCCCTCCCCTCATTTTTCTGATCAACTCCTGTTAGCAGTCACACAAACAAAGCTGGTGCTGTACCCCATCCCAAACAGAATTCCCAGGAATGGCAAGAGAAGGCAATTTCAACTACAGGTCTGTCGCATCTTACGCGCATTTAACATGCGCGATTTCAGCTTTATGCGGTGGGCAAAAAAAAAAAAGAAAAATAACAATTTTAATACTGTACCTGTAGTGCGGGCGATTCCGCCTGCCATTGAACTCAATGTAATTTTGACTATGCGCGGTTTTCACTTTACGCGCTAACCGCGGAATGGAACCCCCTCGTAAGATGAGACTTGCCTGTAGTGTCATGGCAGGTGTCCATTAAGCTTTGCATCTCTGCCTTTCTTAACTAAAGAGAAATCTGGTCTGTTATGTAATTACCCAGTTCTGATAAAAATTTGCTCCCTCCCAACCTATAATGTTTTCATTTGAAGTTCTGACAGAATTTCCTCCTCAGGTTGACAGTTTCGTCTCCCATAAGAACAGACATGTCAACTGCCTCCCTTACTGTGTAAACCCTATTTCTTATGAATAAACATGCTCCCAGGTATAAGTCCCCATAAACCTTTATTCACTTCAAAGGAAAACAAACAGATACAGAGCCCTTTGCAAAGAATTTTACAAATAATTCAATATAAAGGATTCAAAGGACTTTCATTCTCAAATAAAGTCAATTTTCCATTGCCGGTATTTTATTTAATAACCACCCAACAAATTAACCTATTCTTACATAATAATACTAAATTAGTAAATCACAATGTTACCAACAAAAACGATTAAAGTAGTTAAAAAAAGTCACATTCACTTAGAGCTTTTGTTTTTAGCCAGAAGGGATGGCTTAGTAGTCTAATCATAGAATCATAGGACTGGAGGGGACCTCGAGAGGTCTAGTCCAGTCCCCTGCACTCATGGCAGGACTAAGTATTATATAGACCATCCCTGACAGGTGTTTGTCTAACCTGCTCTTAAAAATCCCCAATGATGGACATTCCACAACGTCACTAGGCAATTTATTCCAGTGTTTAACCACCCTGACAGTTAGGAAGTTTTTCCTAATGTCCAACCTAAACCACCCTTGCTGCAATTTAAGCCCATTGCTCCTTGTCCTATCCTCCGACACTGAGAACAATTTTTCTCCCTCCTCCTTGTAACAACCTTTTATGTACTTGAAAACTGTTATGTCCCCTCTCAGTCTTCTCTTCTCCAAATGAAACAAACCCAATTTTTTTCAATCTTTACTCAGAGGTCATGTTTTCTCAACTTTTAATCATTTTTGTTGCTCTTCTCTGGACTTTCTCCAATTTGTCCACATCTTTCCTGAAATGTGGCGCCCAGAACCGGACACAATACTCCAGTTGAGGCCTAATCAGCACAGAGTGGAGCGGAAGAATTACTTCTCGTGTCTTGCTCACAACACTCTTGCTAATACATCCCAGAATGATGTTTGCTTTTTCTGCAACAATGTTACACTGTTGACTCACATTTAACTTGTGATCCACTCTGACCCCCAAATCCCTTTTTTGCAGTACTCCTTCCTAGGCAGTCATTTCCTATTTTGTATGGGGATGCAACTGATTGTTCCTTCCTAAGTGGAGTACTTTGCATTTGTAAAGTACTGAAGTAAACAGACCTTGAAGGTCCCAGGACACTTTTAATAATAGCAGCCCTTGGCCAAAATTCCACCGTTCCACCCACATTCTCTCACCAGTTGTTTGCTGCTCCCTAATTTCAGAGGTGGCTGCTATACAGAGGTACTATATTTATAAAGAGAACTGATTCTGCAATTATTAAGCATATGTGTAGTCCATGTCGTCTCCAATTGGACTACCCAACCCATGTGAGTGAGGGCTCACACCTTTGGGATGAGAGGAACTAAAGAAATATAATATATACCATTTTTAGATAACCCCTCGTGCCCTGTGTGATCTGTTTCTTTACTAGAAATGGGTTGAACAAAAGAAGAACAAACAAACAACGTATAACCCTACCATCCACACCGCACATAGCATTGTCTCATTCCTCTGACAGTACTGTGCAGAAAAGTATAATAACTCGATCGGTCCAGACTCCACACCAATAAAATCAATGGGAGCTTTTGCCATTGAATTGAGTATAAAATGGGAATTTTAACTACAGGCTAGAGAAGTTCAGCAATCTGACAAGTTAGTCATAATTTTTGAGCCGTACAGTTTTTGATTAAATAGTTTAGTTATATTTTGTTCCTCCACCCAAGATACAAGGTCAGCCATGACTTTGTGGTTTGGTTTTTCATGCAATTGTATTTTTAACTAACACCAAAAGTGCTTAGAGAAAGGGATGAGAACTTCAGGCCTGATTCAAAGCCTGCTGAAGTCAATGGGAAGATTCCCATCCATGTCAATGGGCTTCAAATCCTTTAAAACTATTAATTATAAATCTGAAATAAATAAAATAAGGAGACAAACCCCAGGTTAAGGGTACATTTGGATTCTAACTCATGTGTACACAGTGTTCAAAGCATGGTGAGCTCACCATCTGCTTATATGCCTCTGCACAAAAACATGGTAATGTTTATTATTTGCCATTCATTATTCAGCTGTGATGAGCAGTAATTTCCTTCAGATATCCTTTTTTATAAACATTCAGAGTACCCTCTGATGTGCTGCAAACAGTCTTGCATGCTAAATAAAAATATCAATATGTTATCAGGCAAAAATGTGTGTCCTTACCTATTGTGCATCAGGGTCTGAGACCCTTCAAATCAAATAAAAAAAGAGAATCTCTTCTAGAAGAAACAAAATAATCTATATTCTGCCTGAGGGCACAGTTGAAATGTTTTGAATGCACACAGGACTCTGGTTTTCTTGGTACACACAAAAGAGGAAAAATATGATTTCTGTATATTGCATTTTTTCCTATATCCAGTACATTTTATCAAAGGTACACAACGGAGTAGCCAGTCACAGCTCCATAGTTAAGGGTTAGCTGAGTTTTGCATTTAAAAATGGATTCAACTTCTTTGTTACGCCCTATATTTCCACACAGAAAAAGAAGAGTTCATATAAACTTGGACCAAAATGTATTCATCATCTAGTAGGCAGAGTTAAGGTTGTTTGGGTGCTTTAACTTGGCATTAAATCATAGAATATCAGGGTTGGAAAGGACCTCAAGAGGTCATCTAGTCCAACCCCCTGCTCAAAGCAGGACCAATCCCCAGACAGATTTTTGCCCCAGATCCCTAAATGGCCCCGTCAAGGATTGAACTCACAACCCCGGGCTTAGCAGGCCAATACTCAAACCACTGAGCTCCATTGCCATAACTTAACATGCCTGGATTCCTTTTAAGCTATTACATCGCTGCCTGGCTCCTGCTGGCTGTAGCCAAGGCAAATCCCCAGTGCAGACCATGCCGTGTCTACCCCACTTCTGTTTATAATACACAACAACAATATTTGCACTCATCACTTGTCACTCAGATGTCTCAAACCATTAAAGGGCCTGATCCTGAGAGGGTGCTAAACAACTCCTGTTTAGTACCCAAGAACCTCAGTTTCCACTGAGTCAGTGGGAGCTGAGAGTAAGCAGCATCTTCCAGCACTGGGCCTTTACAGAGTTGGGTAAAGAGCATTTTCTCCAGTTTACTGATGGGGAAATTGTAGATCACAGTGTTTAACTTACCTAGCCAGCCAGTGACAGAGTTGGGACTAGAAACCAGGTCTCATGAGTCTCATTCTGGTGCTCTAACTACCAGAGTACATTGCTTCCTTCCAATAATTTATTTGGAAGTAATTTCCTGCAGCGATAGCCACCTTAAGAACAGTGGTGTGGGTAGAGGAGGGAAAAACAGGCCAAATAAAAAATATGGGCAAAATAATAACCTGAAGATAATGTGCCATTTCTATTTGAGTCTAGAAAGGGCCTTATAGGCTTTAAGCAATAGTGATTATTGAATTAACAGATCTTGGTAGGCAGAAATATAATGCAATATATGAATTTCCCAGATCTAACATATTATGTGCTTAGATAGCCTTTAGGCATGTACTGTGCACACACAACTATCTATCTGCAATTAACGTTATCACCATGAACAGTAGACTATGGTAAAGCATAGGATCAAAAACCCAAAGCAAACCAAAACAGCTTCTTTAGTCTTTCCATCAATTTCTATTTTGAAAATGTTTGCCTCATCCGAGCTATTAAGGGGGCTGGTTTGTGTTAAAATGATATATGCTGCAATAGAATGAAACAATGTGGATGCTGTCTTGTCTCTGAAAAGGAGAGAGAGCTTGCATTGATTCTGATGGTGAGCTGAGGAACAAGGTAAATGCTATGCAACAGGGGGACTCAGCTATTTGTGACCTGGAGATGATTAATTTTGCAGAGAAGAGGGGCGGGGTTGGAATATTTTGGGGCGACTGGGACATTAGAGTCAGGACAGCTGAAGGGTTTTCACTGGCCTATTAGAAAGACATAGCAAAAGCCACAGTAAGGGACCAGCAATGTTGTTTCCCACGTTAGCTACCGTAGGCAACAATCTAATTGTACGTTCTTTGGCTGCTAGATGTGATTAGTTTTTTCTGGAATCAGATAATAAATGTAAATGGACTAAAAGAAAAAAAATGGTGAGTGAGAGGCAGAAAAACTGATGAATAAAGTATGATACTTTCTAGATGGCTAAAGATTCCCCTTTTTGATTTGAAACGCCCCAAATTTTGGATGATCAAAAATATTTTTAAAAAAGGAAAAGAAAAAAAAAGGGGGGGGAAAATCGATCTCCCACCTATAACAAGATACAATGGAGATCACCTTGTACTCTGGCAGCAGAATTGATATGATTTGCATTACCAAGGATGACTAAATGGAGTGTTAAATTATCTGGAAAAAAAAAGATGGAAATTGATATTCATGACATCAACAAGGTTAGTAAGAAAAAAAAAGTTGCAAATCTTAACATGTATCCTTGTACTATACAAGCATTAATCTTACATTCTGTGGACATTACACTACTCAAAAAGGCATATTCTGCTTTTGCATGACACCTTTAGGAAATGATTTGCAATGATAGGGGCAACACTCAGATGTGATGCTGCAGCAATCAGTGTGTGCTACAAAAATATTAATTATTTCTGATAAATCCATTTTCTGGCTGCATTCGGAACACACATACAAAAGTTTAGCAAACTGTTAACTCGAAATGAGAATAAATACATCCTGTTTTAAAGGATCATAGGTGGACTTTTTATGGGATCAATTGGAAGCACTGGAGTCTCCCAGCCATTTTCAGTAGACGTATTTTTGAGACATTTGTAAACTAAGTATTTTTGAGATGTAGACGACTTTTTGTGATTGCTCAGGTTAGGCTAGGACTTAGAATGAGCCAACATGGTAGCATAGTAAAGGAGAATTACCTATACTATTGCCAACTCTCAAGATTTTATCACAAGTCTCATGATATTTGGAGTTTTTCCGAAAGCCCCAGCTCCTGGAGTCATGTGATTAGGGGAGAATCTCAGCATTCATTTAAAAACTAAAAGTAAGTTTCTAGCCTTCATGACTGCAAAGAAAATCTTGAAAATGGGAACCAAGTGCATCCTAAAGCCCCAGAAGACAAAAAGCAAATACCTCCCTTTCCCCAAATGTATTATTTTTAAAAATGTTATGACTCAAGATCCATCTCATAATTTAAAAATTTTTAAAACAGGATGTATTTATTCTCATTTCGAGTTAACAGTTTGCTAAACTTTTGCATTCAGCACAGTTGAGTCCTGTGTCTTTTTTTAGAGATCTCAGGGACAGAAATTTCAGCTGGGCCTTGGAAACCAACCCTTGCAGAGAGCATCACTAGGGAGCTGATAAGGGGTATGGAATGGCTTCCGCATGAGGAGAGATTAAGACTGGGACTTTTCAGCTTGGAAAAGAGATGACTAAGGGTGAGGATATGATAGAGGTCTATAAAATGATGACTGGTGTGGAGAAAGTAAATATGGAAGTGTTATTTACTCCTCATAACACAAGAACTAGGGGTCACCAAATGAAATTAATAAGCAACAGGTTTAAAACAAACAAAAGGAAGTATATTTTCACACAACACACAGTAAGTCTGTGGAACTCTTTGCCGGAGCATGTTGTGAAGGCAAAGACTATAACAGGATTAAAAAAAGAACTAGATAAGTTCATGGAGGCTAGGTCCATAAAGGGCTATTAACCAAGATGGACAGGCATGGTGTTGCCCCTAACCTCTGTTTGCCAGAAGCTGGGAATGGATGACAGGGAATGGATCACTTGATGATTGCCTGTTCTGTTCATTCCCTCTAGGGCACCTGGCATTGGCCACTGTCAGAAGATAGGATACTGAGCTAGATGGACCTTGGTCTGACCCACTGTGGCCACTCTTATGTTCTCTGAATGAATGTGATACTGTATTTAGAATTCCTCCTTCCTTAACTATTTTACTATTCATGGTGAAATCTCCCTGTCTGCCCCCCATTTTTCAAATGATTTAACAAGTTTTTGCACGGGGGCGAGATTCTAATCTGAGTTATACCAGTGTATAACTGGAATAACTTCACTACATTTAATAAATACATTAAAACTCAAATATATATCTATTAGATCTGGTTGAACATTTTTGAGTTTTCAAAATTTCAATAAAAATGTTCACCCAAAATCTTTTTTTTACCATCTTTAATGTTCATTAATATATTAAATATAACATTCCATGTACAGGTCTGTCTCATCTTACGCTGGGGTTACGATCCGCAGTCAGCGCCTAAAGCGAAAATCGCGTATAGTCAAAATTACATTGAGTGTAATGGCGGGCGGAATCGCCCGCACTACAGAAACAGTATTTAAATTGTTATTTTTCTCTTTTTTTTTTTTTGCTGACTGCATAAAACTGAAATCGCACATGTTAAATGCGCCTAAGATGCAACAGACCTGTATATGCTATTCTTTAACCAGGTGCTAGATTGTGCAATACAGTCAGTTGAAGAACGTTTCATGCAGCTCAAGGAACACAGCAGTATATTTGGGATGTTGTATGATATTCCAAAACTCCTCACTATACCTGAAGACGACCTACACCAGCAATGCAGGGCACTAGAGACAGTGTTGACACATGATGACATGCACAATATTGATGCGAGTGATTTAGGTAATGAACTGAAAGCCCTTTCAAGATACATTTCAGCAGGATCAACTCCAAAGGCTGTTCTGGAATATATGTGCACAAATAAGATGACCACCCTGTTTCCAAATGCTTTTGTTGTTCTGCACATACTTCTAACACTTCCTGTAACAGTTGCCAGTGGAGAACGCAGCTTCTCCAAGCTGAAGTTAATAAAAACATATCTATGCTCCACAATGACATAGGAGAGGTTGGTCGGCCTTGCAACCATCTCAATAGAGCATGAGCTGGCCAGACTGTGGACCTTCAGGAAGCAGTTCACATCTTTGTAACCAAGAAGGCACGGAAAGCACCACTTTGATTATTCAAACAGATAAAAATGCCAGTGTTTACTATGCAGACAAGAAAAGTTACATTTGCTGTTCAGGCATTTGAAAGTTAATTGTTACTTAAAATTTTTGAACAAGGCATTTTAAGTTGTTAGTTCTCCTTTATTGGGGTAGATAGCAGAGCAGCACCGTGAGAGGAGTAGAACAGAAAGAAGGCAGAATTGAGACCTTTCAAAGTTTTGGCCCAAGCGAGGGGGTATGGGGGCGTCATTTGAGCTCCGCGCCTCAGGTGCCAAAATGTTGTGGGCCGGCCCTGATTAGCAGACCCTAGTGAAGGCTAAATTAAACAATTGAATACAGCTGCTCTGTATCTGCATTTTCTGCTGTGTTGGTCAAATGACTAGTCATTCTTTATCATGAGGGATAAGGTCACTTTCAAAGATTATTCAACAGATGAATGTTAGTTCTAAACTTTCCAATCACTTTATTACAGCATCACGCGGCCACCAATCTACTACTCTTCACAATAGCAGATGAGACCTTATTACTTAAAGAATAAGTGACAGTTGCACTCCTGTCTCCTTACGATTAAGATATTTACTTATTGCCAATCTAGCTGGCAAAAGCAATGTAACCACTAATGTCCTCTTAAACCACTGTCATGACAAAGTGACAACAATAATTTCAAGAATGATTTAGAAATGAAAAAAAAATATGGCAAATGGCTCCTTTGTTTCTGAGGGGGAAACAATGATTGCATCATCTTTTCATTCTCCAACATAAAGTAACTTCCTATGCCTGTTCCAATGAAGCTTACAATTCATGTTCATAAAGTAACTGAAGTTAGAAATGTGGGGGGAAAAAACTTGATCAGGGTATGTCAATACAGGAATGTGCCGCGCATTATATTCTTATGTGCTTTGTCCAGTGCAGGTAAATATATCTCAAGAAACAAGGACCCTACCACTTCCCTTTGGAGAATATTCCTCAGTTGAAATTCTTCCTGATATTTATCCTTAATTTCCCTTGACCCCACTTCATTCCATGTCTGTTGACTACTGTACTTGATCCCTCTCCTTCTTTGTTGGTTACACCCTTCAGACATGTAGCTACTCACCATAGCCCATATCCGCTCAGCCAAGATAGACAAGATAGAGTAAGTCTACCCTGCAAAGAAAGGTGTGTTCAATCTCTGAAGCTTGATGGGAACAGCCTTTGGTGAGTACGGAGCACTTATGAAAATTCCAGTTCAGAACTCTGGGTATTCTAGTGCTGGGCTCAGACGTGCCATTTAGGAGGCATCTCCTTGCAACATGACTTGATGCTTCTCAGATATGTCAAAAAATCACACTGGCCCCCAGTGCCCCACTCTGGATTGCAAGATCAGACTCAGTTTGCTGTCCATTGTTAGCTGAGGTCACTTCCAAGTTGCTTTCTCCCACTGAATATCCACATTTTGGATAATTTCTTTCCCAGATATTTTAGCACACATTATTGCAGAGTGAATTATATTTTGTTATCTTGCTTCTATAGTTCCCTTTTTATTATTATTTCCCTCTTCAGTAGTGCTTGCAACACTTCCTAATTTGGAATAATCTTTCATTAATCTGCAGTTTACCCCATCTTCCAGATCATTAAATAAACTAAGGCCTCACACCTATCCCTGAAGTACCCTAGTAGACTCTTCCCTCCAAATTGATACACTGCTGCTTGTCCTTCAGCCAATTTTCAATCCATGTGATTACGCTGATAGCCAACTCAATTTGAATTACTTTTCAAAGTAGGATTTTGTGAGGCACTTGAGCCAGTGCTGTAGAGAAAATGTAGCTAAATTAGATGTACTGCGTTCCCTTCAACTACTTATTTTATAATTTGAACAAAAAAGAGCAATCAAACAGACAATGGTTTGACGTAGTTTTCTCCTTGAAGGGATCCAATTTTCATATTTGGGCACCGAAAAGGGGTGAATTAATCTGTATATACCCTGTTTCCCCGAAAATAAGACCTACTTCCAGTTTTGCCTCTCGCTGTAATATAAGGCATCCCCCCGAAAATAAGACCTCCCCGATAATAAGGCCACCCCGGAATATAAGGCCCCGAAGCTCCAGGAAAAATAAGACCTCCCCTGAAAATAAGACCTAGCGCATCTTTGGGAGCAAAAATTAATATAAGACACTGTCTTATTTTCAGGGAAACAGGGTATCTACCTAAATGTTCATTTTAGGCATCTATTATTATCATCATTTATATTGCAGTAGTGCCCAGGGACCAGAATGTAAAGTTATTTAGGTGCTGCAATGCCCTTAAAAATCTGGACCCAGGAGCTCCAGTCACGGATCAGGACCTCACTGTGCTAGGAGTTGTACATTATTTATTAGGTGTATTATGCCAGTGCCAGTCATGGACTTGATCTCCCTTGTGCTAGGCACTGTACAAACACAGCACACACAAAAATCACTGCCCCGAAAAGTTTACTATCTAAGTAAATGCTCATTTAAATGCCTTAATTAAATATTTAGGTGCACAAACTAAATGCACATTTAGGGGTCTAACAATAGAAATTCAGCCTTGAATACTGAGATGTATAAAAGCAATTTGTGTCGTCATAGTTCTTTTATTTATTTATTATTTATTTATTTTACAGATTTTTGTGCACAGGTTGTGTGTGTGTGAATATTTGTTCCATTATTTCACAAGGGTCTGAAATTTTAGACTTACTGGCTAATAATTTCCAGAACAACATTCTTGATCTTTTAAAAAGATTGTTACTGCATTTGTTCTGATATTTCCTCAGTCTCCACAATTTAAAGTCATTACCAGTGGGTCAGTAAATTAACCATAAAGAAATTTTCATAGTGAACATCACCTAGAACTTCATATATTCAATTTTTCAAAATATTCCTACACTTGCCTGTTATCAATAAACATACTTAGAAAGTCCTCATCACCTCCTGATTGTCCATTCCAAATGGGTTGTTTGGAAGAAGGACTCTTCTATCTAGGGTTGCCAGGAGTCCAGTTTTAGACAGGAATGGCTGGTCAAAAAGGGACCCTGGCGGCTTTGGTCCGGTTGGCACGGCTGACCGGGCCGTTAAAAGTCTGGTCGGTGGCGCTGTGGGGGCCCGGGGCTCAGCCAAGCTCCCTGCCTGCCCTAGCTCCGCGTGGCTCCTGGAAGCAGCCTCCAGGTCCCTGCAACTCCTAGACACATGGGCGGGCAGGGAAGCTCTGCACGCTGCCCCCACCCTGAGGGCCAGCTCCGCAGCTCCCAGTGTCTGGGAAGCACGACCAATGGGAGCTGCGGGGGTGGTGACTGCAGGCGTGAGGGCAGCGTGTGGAGCCTCCCTGACTGCCCATGCGTCTGGGGCTGCAGGACCTGGCGGCCACTTCCTGGGAGCCACTGTAAGCGCCACTAGGACCCCACACCCCAAACCTTCTCCTGCACCCCGACTCTCTGCCCCAGCCCGGAGTCCCTTCCTGCACTCAAACTCCCTCCTGGAGCCCCCCCCAAGCGCCCCCCAACCCTGGGGCCCAGCCCCCTCCTGCAGCCCAAACTCCTCATCTCCAGCCCCACCCCAGAGTCCACACCCCCAGCCAGCGCCCTCACCTCCCCACACCCCAACCCCCTTCCCCAGCCTGGAGCCCCCTCCTGCACCTCAAACTCCTCATACCCAGCCCCACTCCAGAGTCTGCACCCCCAGATGGAGTCCTGCCCCCTCTCCCCACACCCCAACCTCCTGCCCGAGCCCGGAGCCCTCTCCCGCACACTGAACCCCTCATTTGACCCCACCCGGAGCCCGCACCCCCAGCCCCCTGCCCCAGCCTGGAGCCCCCTCCCGCACCCCAAACCCCTCATCCCTGTCCCCACCCCAGAGTCCACACCCCCAGCCAGAGCCCACATTCCCTCCTGCACTCTGAACCACTTGGCCCCAGCCCAGAGCCCCCTCCTGCATCCCAAACTCCTCATCCCCGGCCCCACCCCAGAGCCTGCACCCCCAGCTGGAGGTGGGACAGTGGTAGCTTGTGGTTCTAGGCACGATTTTGATTCTTCTTCCAAGGGAGCAGAGTACATAGGAAGTGCAAATCACTGTGCAGGCTTCCAGAATCCTGGTTGGATCTCCATAGACCCAGAGCAATTCTACTGACTCAGTACATTCGGGCAGGAAGGCACAAGGACTAGTCAGGATTTGGCCACAAGTGTGTTGAATTCAAACACCTCATGGTCCTTAGCATTAGTTCTCTTGTTCTGCATCAGTTATTGCTAAGTGGTAGAGATGGGACAATGCTCAAAAGTTGTGATCCAGTTCTGGACCTGAAAGGTTTTAGTTTGGGCCTTGCTCTCGTAATCCAGGCAGTCTTCTCAACTTTCAGGATCAGGAAGTTGTCCTCTGTGTAACATCAGTATGTTTTTTTTATGATCTATGTTTAGTTGTGCTTATCACCCAACAGATGTCTGAGCTGTTACAGTCTCCCCACGTGTACAGTATCCCGTGGTTTCCAGTTTCTCAATAGCTGGTCCAGGAATTTTTCATTCTCACTCTCTTCCTGTAAACATTAGGAAACATACAGGGCCATATCACAAAACACAGTTGGCAATGACATGCAAATCAATGTGTCAGATAGGCAGACATTATTTGTCTTCACCAAAAGGCTAGCACATTCAGGCAGCCAAGTAGAGAACAATCTCAGTAGTAAAAACAAACCATAAATTCTCCTGCTCTTTAAATTTTAGCCAGATATCATAATCATTCCTTTTTTTAAAAGATACACAAAATATATGGAGACATTTTATTCTTAAAATGTTTTGTTTCTGAACTGACCGTGACCTATCTAGGTGCATATTTCTCTCTGCTTGACATTATTGCAGAGAGAAAGAATAGTTTTACCTTGCACATCAGACCTAAAAAAGAGTAAGACATTGATCTCGGGTTTCATTTCTGCCACCGAGTGAATGCACAGGCATTTTTTCTTCCACTACTGTGGATCTGGGTAAAAATCAGTTTTACTTATGCATTAATATACATCGCTAGTTTTCATATGAGTGGCAAGTTTCAACTGATGCTTTTGCCTGTGAAACAAGAGAGCCGTGACATTTGTCATGACATGCCGATGACATTTGCTACACCGGGGGCAGATATGATCAAACTATTCCTCATCCATTAGCCTGGCTGGAGATCAACTGACTTTAAAAAAATAAAATACAGGGAAAATTATATGTACAGCCAGACATTGTCCTAAACACTCAAGAAAATGAAATATTTATTACAGAAAAACAGAAAGGATGAGAATTGGCCTAGCTTTGATTTCCCTTTTATTTTAGTTCAAGACTGTGCATTTATAATCCGCCCCATGCAAGGAGAAGTGGCCATACTGAGAAGCATGCTGGGGAAAGAGTCTACTCCTTACCCTTCCATGCCCGTTTCCATCCTGCTCAGTGGAAGGTTGGGCACCACAAGGTGCCCTTTAACCCTCCATGCCTGGACCTGAGAACTGAGGAGGTTGCATAGGAGCATGGGTGAGTACATATCTTAGGACATGTCTACACTATAAAATTATGTCGAGCTAACTGACATACAACCACCGCAGTTATTAAATCACTTGTGTGCATGCACGCTTGGCCCCTGGTGTCGGCGGTGCGCTTCCGCACCAGGAGCGCTTGTATCGATTGTGTTGTCAGTGTGGGGCATCGTGGGAGAGCTCCTGGAGCCAGTAACAGGCCATGTAAGCAACACAGTGTCTACACTGACACTGTGTTAACCTAATTACACTGACCATTACTTTACGCCACTCGGTGAGGTGATGTTACTAAATCGATGTAGAGAGGCACTTAAATTTGGCTCCTGGTGACATAAGTGAAAACACTTCCACAGCTAGGTTGATGCAAGGCAGCTTACATGGATCTGTGTAGTGTAGACCAGGCCTTTACTCCTCTTATGTCCCTGCCTGGGTGTGTGGCTTGGCCCATGACATGCCCCTTTTGTCATGCATGGAATTTCCATGCTGTGAAAGAGATATATTTGAAAGCAACAATGTCCCATGAGTGGATACTGGAAAAAAATACAAACTAAGGTCAGGCAGAGCAACCAAAGAAATGTACACATCAAGTACTGAGTATCCTTTCCAATAAACTAACCACTACATTCAGGTTCTCCAAGCTCAGCTTTCCAAAAGCTGCACCTCCAATAATGGAACCTTAACATTCTCCATGTTCCAAAGGGAAGCATTGCCTTTCACAGGGAGCCACTGAATAGTATTATTTTTTGTAGGGTAGAAGTTTAAACCTGCACAATATGTCACTCTCAAAACATGCAGAGAAGCAAGCAAAATTGTGCATCTAACATTTGCAATATCCTGTTGTCTGAATTGCAATTGTGCACACGGGGTCTGATCCAAAGCCCAGTGAAATAAATGGAGAAATTCCTAATGACTTCAAAGGACTTTAGATCAGGTTTGCAGTTACAGCAAAATCTCTCTTTGATCATTCGCAAACTCAGTAATTGCTCTCCAACAGCCTCACCCACTCCTAAGCTAATATTTAATAAAGGGCTGAAGTAAGGCCTCATAAGGTTAAGATTTAATTAATTGACTAAGTTGCCTACATTTTGCTGTCTAGTATACATGAAATAAACAAAATACTTTGTGTGTTACAGTATTCTGGAGTTTTTAAAAAGCTTCTTTGCGAGTCACAATCCTTGAAATCTGAAGCTATTTCCTAGTCCTTATTTTTACAGACTCACTTTGTTCAAAAAGACTCAGGCTTTGCCAATCCGCAATGTGTCACTCTAAAGCCATGTCTAGACTATGAGCTAGGGGTGTTCTTCTCTTGCTTGTGTGCACATACGTGTGCTAGCTGTCTTCCAGCTAGCATGAGTATAAGCTCCATAGCGTGAGGAGCAGCAGGGCCGAGTACATACACACCCATTACAGTTGGGTTTATGCTCAGCCATACCACTGAGGCTGCTGCTACCACAGCTACATGGCTATTTATACTCATGCTAGTGCTCATGGAGCTAATTAGCGCCGATTGCGGTAGCACAAAGATGTGTACATGAGCAGGGAATCACACCCTTAGCTCGTAGTGTAGACATAGCCTAAGATGCGTCTGTAATGTTGCTAGCTAAGAACTGAGCACATCCTATTGTTTTTGTTACCCCACTGCCCACTAGTTTGTCTCATCCGCTTATTAGATCTTGTCTTTTGGGTTCCAATCCTGAAAAGACTTCCACGCATGCTTAACATTATGCACGGAG
Organism: Terrapene triunguis; assembly: GCF_002925995.2. Classification (NCBI taxonomy): domain Eukaryota; kingdom Metazoa; phylum Chordata; order Testudines; family Emydidae; genus Terrapene; species Terrapene triunguis. The sequence goes on from NW_020698242.1 coordinate 7,140,621, forward strand.
AGCAGTTTCATGGAAGTCGAACGGGACAACTCACAGTGCATAAAGTTAAGCACGTAAATAGGTCTTTAAAGGATTGGAGATTAGCTGGTACGCTCTTTGGGGAAGGACTGCACTTCACTCTATGTTTGGACAGTGTTAAGCACAACATGCCCTTGGTCTTGTTGGCCTCTAGGTGCTATTGCAAATGCAAATGTTAAATAATAATGTCTCCCGAATTCTTAGTGTAATTCAGTGAAGTTGTTCTGTGCATGTCCAAATATAGCCTTCGAACAACATTTAGATATGCATTTTCTAAAAATACAGCATCTGGTACTGAAGTAAACTGTAGTCCAACACAAGCAAGGAAAGAATGGAGGTGCAGGGTGAGTCAAAACATCTGCTGAGCCTGAATGTCCATCAAGCTATCAATAAAGCCATTTATCCACAATGATTGCAAAGAAGAAATATTACAATAGCACTGAATAATGAAGGGCTACCACTAACCGATGGTAAATCAATGCAAACCTGCAGCCACTCTGGATGTTATGGTGACATTGTGTTGCTGTATTTAGCTCTGCCAATTCAAATTAGAATATGTTGCATATAAACACATCTGTATCTCACAAAGCACAATGGGACTTTGTATTTTAGGCTCCTTGCCTGTCTGTAATGGCTGAGCATTTTAATTTTAATGATCCTGTAGAATACAGAGCATACATGAATTCCCAAGATCATCAGGACTTCCCTCTTGTAGAGCTCATCACTTATTTTTTTTCTCATCCGATGTTGATGTGCATGAGTTTTATGCCATATTTTCATGCAGTATCACTGGAGCTGCACTCCAACTCAGTCCTATCTCACACTGCCGTCCCTTTATGCAATTCCAGCAGCAGAAGAAGGGCACAGACAGACTCAGCCAAATACGCCTGTCAGGGGTCTTTGCAGAGTACTGATTTTGTGTAATGGCTATGGGTGACCCCCCCCACTCCCTCAACAGCTGATCTGGAGTTGTGGCTGGAGAACACAGCGATGCAGCTATTCTGTACTCGTATAGTGCCTCATAGAGTCAACCAAGTCTGTACAACCTACACCAGCCAGATTTTTAATGATTGAGTTTCATGAGACAGAATGAACAGAACTGTGATTCAGTATAAATGAAGTTTTCCTATAGCGATTTATTATTGGTCTCCGGTGGAGTGCACAAGTGCTAGGTGCATCCCGAGGAAACAAGAAAGCAAAAATCCTGCTCCAGGGAGTTTACAGTCTAAAACAGGGGTCGGCAACGTTTGGCACGTGGCTCGCCAGGGTAAGCACCCTAGCGGCCCGGGCCAGTTTATTTACCTGCTGACGCGGCAGGTTGAGCCGATCGCTGCCCCCACTCGCCGCGGTTCGCTGTCCTGGGCCAATGGGGGCAGCGGGAAGCGGCGCAGGCGAGGGATGTGCTGGCCGCGGCTTCCCACCGCCCCCATTGGCCCGGGACGGCGAACCACGGCCAGTGGGGGCCGCGATCGGCCAAACCTGCCACGTCAGCAGGTAAATAAACTGGCCCGGCCCGCTAGGGTGCTTACCCTGGCGAGCCGCATGCCAAACGTTGCCGACCCCTGGTCTAAAAGAATCATCCCTGAATGATCTCCAAGGCACAGACACTCCATAATCTCTAGCACATGGCTGCTAGGGAATCTCGCAGGATGATACACCCATATCTATAGCATCTAGGAACCCAATGCAGGTTCTTCTGGAGTCAATGGGAGTCTTCCAGGGATGAGCCTATTGGGCTTATCATTCGATCAGTGAAAGAAAAATCATGTGGTTTATGTGACAAATCAATAGAACTAGGTGCTACTCCCCTCTCTGCCACATTCACCCTGTGTGTCCTTTGGTAAGTCACTTAAACAGGCTCTGCTGTGCCTCAGTTTCCCTGTCTGTAAAACAGAGAGGATACTATTTACCCGACCTCACAGGGTGCGAGGAGGCCTAACTCACTTAGGTTTGCAAAGTGCTTTGAGGTCCTTGGGCTGAAGTTGCTAAGACAGCAGCATGTAAAATTCACAGGTTCACGGGCTGCAGACAGCTCCCGATTAATAGCTTTGCTGGTGCTTTGCTAGTCAAAGGCTAGAGGCGGAGATTTAAAAAAAAAAATCCAGATCTGTGAGCCGACAACGCCGAGATAATTTTGCCCTGAACTATTGAATTTATAGATTATTCCATGTGACCTTATTGGACTCTCGTCTCTGTTTCTGCCCAGCGAGGGGTGGGAAATCAGACTTCGCTCACCACGCATTAGTCACCTTTATTGCCGAACATATGTTTTTAAATTGCTATTAAATGGAAAGTCTCTCTCGTTTGAGTTAGGTCCCTAAATCAAAACAGCCTTTGGCCCTTGTGCTTCAGATCTCCTGGGTCTACGCCTGCCTGCATTTGCGTTCCCAGCAGCAGTTTGCTACACACCAGGCATGTTCCTCACTGTTTGGTATTTTTTTAAATGCTAGCAGTAGTTTTGCCTAGAGCCTTGAGTATGATACTAGGTTGCATACGGCACTGCTGGGGCAAGCCATTTGCAGCTGGGCGAGTGCCATGTTGTCCACATACTTTCTGTGCATACCTCTCCCTCTTTTTGTCCTGTTCCATGAACTTCCAAATTCAGACTTGTGCCACTGCATTGAGGTTAGAGCTGTTACACCAGGGAAGAGTTTGCTCCATTGTATTTATAGACACAGCATACAACCTATAAGCATAATGAATCTGGCATCAGTGGAACATGCATTATAAGCTCCCATATATTCGCTTTCATTATGTCCTATAAAATGATATGATTATTCCATATGTACTGTTAAGGTGCGATTGACAAGAGCGCTCAGCTGAACTCTGCTCCCAGTGAAATGAAATGATAAAACTCCTACTGACTTCTATGGGAGCACAACTAGGCCAACAGTGAGGGCTTTGGAAAATACCACCTGTGATGATTCAGAGTTGCTTTGTAATGATTTATGAATACAGTACGTTGGTCTGGTTATTGGGGTGTTTTCTACATGGCTCTGTTGGTTTAACTTGTGAGGAGGCGGTCTGGAAAAACAGACAGCAAGCAAAAGGATGGCTCAAGATAGCTACCCCTCAGCAAGAGAGTTGTTAAGGGACAATGCCACAAACATTGGCTCTGAGGAATCTGGCCTGATCTCCTTCTGAGCCTACACAACTGGTTGTGACCACATGGGTCACAATCCAGGATCACAAAAGAGCTATAGCAGGGTATAAAAGGGGTTCCTCTCTCAAAAGACAGGCAGTTGTTTGGGGCTGAGACAGAAGCGCCCTATTAGGGATGTCTGAAGAAGTTAGTCCTGCCCAGGTTACCATGAGAGGGGATGGGAAGTCTTTAGGAAAGACAGACGTGTATGGAGACTGTTTGTTGTTTTAAAATCCTTCTCCTCTAATGCTTTGTTCCAACTGTCAAAAACAAGACTTCAGTTTAAGAAGGCCATCTGGTCACTCTATAGGCAACTGGTCCCAGACTTCCAAAAAGAAGAACCACAGGTGCTTGAACTCAGTCAGATCTACAGGCTAAACACACAGGGCACTAGAGCCCAGGTCCCAGTCTAAGAATGGGAGAATTGCAGAATACTCCAGGATGGGTGGGGAACTCAGAGAGACCATGAAGGAGACATAGGTGCAGCTAGCCCTGTAACTATGACACAACCTCCATAGGCCTCGTCTCCTTTGTGCCCAGTTGTGGAAGTCTCCCATTGCTCCTGAAAGCTGCACTTACTTAAAACTTTTCACTGCTTTCAGAGTAAGTTTCTTCCCAATGCGAGGGTAGTAGTAATGATTCATGGAACTAAACAGTATGCTAAATTGGACTCTCCTAGTGGAAATCTCTTTGAAAGCCTCCTTACCGCTATTCTCCCTTGAAATGTATTAAAGCTACATGTCTGTAAGTATTTCTTTATTTAATTTACTTTGATTTAATCAATAAAAGTGCCTTTCTGTCACCGTAATGACAATTTTATTGTCTGGGATTCACTATTATTTGGTTAATAGGGAAATTGGTTGGTGGAAAATAACTCACTCCGATTAACTGAATGTCTTTTATAGCAGTTGCTGGCATTTCACCATGTCCCACAGGGCAGAAACCAGAGGTTATAAAATGCAAAGAAAGAATGTTAAAGCTGAAAATAATATCTATCTATCTATCTATGCCCCTTATGGGCATAGCCATTGTATTAAAATGATGCATTTATAAATAAAAATTAAAGTGTTAAAATTATTTTTCCTATGCACTCTCTTTAAAATATTCATGCCGAGCTCTCACTCATTTGGTATAATTAATAACACAATGCTACTTCAACTGATCCTATTATCCAGCATGAGGGCTCAGGGGTGTACCTATAAAACAAAAGTAAAAATCCTCTTAAATACATTGCATGACATCTGTTCCTGATAAACCATCCTAATTGAACAACTGTCCCTAATAGTAGAGTAGAGCCAAACATATAACATTTACTATGGTAGACTGTGATGGGGTAGTTATAAAATACAGATTGGTTCCAGGATACGATGGGGGTATTTTCTATAAAGGATTGGGAGCTATTTCGTATTTATATTAGCAATAGAAAATGAGAATGATCACAGAGGTTAAACTGATTTATGATGCCGGCTTGATAAGGATTATTTGGAAAGATTCAGGCTGATTTTATACTTGATTAGTGAGCATTTTCACCTAATTTTCTTCCTTTGTATTTTCAGTGTTCATTTCCCCATTGTAGTCCAGGGATGCAAAGCACCACCCCATCAGCCTTGATACCGTGGGCTGGGCTGATGCGTGAGGAGTAGTGGTGTTCTCTCTAATTGTACAGTGCAACTGCTCTATGGAGCAATTATTTCCCTTTGTTCATAGAGACCTAATAACTTTCTACTCAAAGAGAGTTTGATTAAGGGTGAGAGGAGGAATGTGCTCTGGAAAATGGTGAGCTCGCACCATGCCTGGGGAGATGAACTGTTGGAAATTTCAATTCCAGCAAATATTCTGCCTCCTTGGAGACTCTCTGGGAGCAATTTGAGACAATTTAAATGTGGAGGTGCCCTGGAGCTGAACACACCTGCTATCTCACCAGAGTTGCTTGGCACCTTTTGCGTTTGGAGGGGCTTGGGCAAAGCAAGAAGAGGCAAAGGGGGAATAGTTAACCAAGGCGGTAGTTTTGTAGGCCTAAAGGTTAAACCCTGCCAGATGAAGAGCGCTCCTTTGAGTGGCCGAGCGCCTTTCACTGACCTCAATGGGAGTTGACGATGCTCAGCAATCACAGGACCAAGCACTAAGAGAACACAATGACCCAGCTGAGCGACAAGCAGGTAATAAGAAGCGTTACAGGGGTGGAGCCGTATCCTGTTCCCATTGAAGTCAATCAAATATTTGCATTGACTTTGATGGGAGCGAGGCTGGGCCCTAAATGTGAGGTGCGGGAATTAAGAAACTGAGACAGAGGTTGCCAGGACTTTATGTGAGAGGACAGTGCTGGAAAGGATGCAAACTGTGAAGGTAGGATGGTGCAAAGGAAGGGAACAATGAAATCTACTCATGTGTGAGGAGTTTGGAGAATTCTTTGACTTCTGCTAGGGATTGATTTTGTCTCTCATAATTAAGGCCCAACAGACGTCAATAAATAAGAGTTCAGGAACTGGTAAATGTGGTTTCATGGCAGTCAGTTCAATTCAGTGAGACTTCATTGGTGTGACAAGTTATTTCCAGTGTTGCCAAGTGTAGGAAAAAGACACACCGGATCAGGTATGTGTCTGGGGGGACTGTACCTGCCTCTGAAGAGGGTCTGAATGGATGGAAGTCTTATCAAAAGGGGCATGACTAATGCAGAGAGGGAATTTGGAGGCTTGGATGAAAAAAGTAAGGCAAAGAAAAGTTGAGATGGAGGTCCCATCTTCTGCCAGTTCCCAAATCCCCCTCCTCCCAGCGCGCATGTACACACACACACACACACACACACACACACACACACACACAACCAACCTCATCTCACTGTGTCTTTGCATTCCCTGGACTTATACTTAGATTGTAACCTGTATTTTTGTTCTGTAGGTTGTACATTGCCTTGTGCAATATTATTACTAGCAGTGCCAACGAACCCTAGTCATGGACCAGAACCCCATACTCCCGTGATTGCTTGCTTTTTCTTTCTTGTTTGTTCAGGGTTGCAATGAGCACTTTGGTCCACACTACTGTTAATTTCTAGAAACCTTGACCCCAAATCACCAGGCTTTTTAAAAAGAACCCCCCACACTGTTTTAATTCTGAAACTGCCTAGCAGATATTAAGGCTGCACATGATATATAGCTAAGGAGACTTTAACCAGCCTACCAAAGACCTCATATTTGAAGTTTACAAAATGTAAATCCAAGTAAAACCCGAGTCAATCAGAAGTGACTGAAAACTGTTTTGGTCCACATACATGTTCTAAAAAGATCAGAGCTGGTGCAGTTATCCTTGCTAAACTTAGTATGCAATCAGCAATATGCTTAAGGCTGCCAAGAACTGGAATACATTCAGAATTAAATAAGTATCACCTTGTTTTTAAAAAAATGGTTTGTTTAACCAGATAAGGGAGAGAGGGGGGGGGGGGGGAAATCATTTTCTAAGCCCATTTCAAGATAATGTACAGGAAACAATTTCTTTGGGAAAGTAGTTGAAAGCCTGCCTCTGACAAACCTTTCTCCTCCCGCTGCTGGGTGGATTGAAGAATTCCTATCTACAAAGAGAACCCTAGAAGAAAATGTAAACAAGAACTGAAGCTGAAAGAAGCTACCTGTGAATGACAGTACAAGAGAAAGGAAAGAAGAAACATAAAACTCAGATGCAATCATTAAAAGACACAGAAAAAATAAAACTAGTAAATGTTTTCTCTTTTAAACAAAGTGGTAGAGGTAGCAGGAGCAAAATATGTTTGAAAAATGAAAGAAAATGGGTAAGTGCTGTTCTAAGGATTGCAAAGTTAGGACCAGCTTCTGTAACAATAGCAGGATCTGGTCTTTATAGCTTACCACCATTACCACTACAGTCTTTACAAACTGCTTTGCAAATAATTAATATTACTGCAGCACCACAATACACGTGCTTGCAAAGGCAAAATCAAAGATTTTATTGGTGACCTACAGCACTCTTATAAATCCTGAGTTTATTACCAAGCATGTTAGGAGTAGAGATTATTTTGGACAGAGTGAAAGGCGAGGGGAGAGGTTAGTATTAAATGTCAGAAATATTAGCTGTAGAGAAGTATGGTAAGTGACTCAATCAGAATTGAGCTACTGGGTAGAGGGATTAAATGGCTAATAAAAGGGAAATGCTACTGACCTCCAACATAGAAAGGAGTTGATAATGAGATAAGTAAATCTTATGAAGATAATAAGGTTGTAATTATGGCTGAGTTCAAACTACTAAGTATATATTAGGAAACCCTCGAGATATATGTAGATATAAAGTTCTGGGTAGTTCAGTATTAAATGATTGCTTTTCAGACCAAATTGTAAGAGTCTTTAATGGTACAAAATACTTTCCCTTGCCAACCTGGGGTGGGATTAAATAAGACATTTAAAATGACTAAATTCAACTTGAAAAAGAAAAACAAGCATGCACAGAGAGTATGTACCGTTTATTATTCATATTACAGTAGCACATAGTGGTCAACTGAGATTGGGGCCTCATTGTTTTAGACATGGTGCATACACATAGTAGGAGACAGTTCTTGCCTCAAAGAGTTTAAAAGCTAAGTAGAAAGGCAGGCAAAAGGTGGGAGAAAGGAAAGATTATTATCCCCATTTTACAAATGGGGAACTGAGGCACAGATAGGTGAAGTTACGTGCCTGAGGCTACCGCTACAACAACAAGCAGCTTCAACAGCAAAGGTCCATAGCACCATGTGTCCCTGGCCCCATTACACAGCTTTATTCTAGACATCTAAAAGCTTCACAGGGTAATTACTGATCTGGTGCAGCTGGATGAATATCAGATGACCGCGTGGCAGCTGCCAGTCCATAGCCGGGCAATGTTCTCTTCTAAGTCTGACCTTCAGGGCTCTATGTGCAGGCTATATGACCCAAAAGTGCCAGGCGGCGGTGACCAATGATTACTTCAGTCCTCTTAAGGCCAGCCCCCAATAAATCAAATCAAACCATCTTCTGCCCAGTAATTGCTGCTGGCAATGCATATGAAATGCATCCAGCCTCCTGATGCCTTGTTTAAGCAACCTCCATGTTTCAGATCATATTAGAGGATTCAAAGTTTGATAAATCTGTCCTTTTGTATATAATTTCACCTTCTTTTGGCTCCAGACCTTATGCAGGTCCTTCATGAGGCCACACAGAGCTGCATATTAAACCCAGATATGTTGAGCCCCAGTTCAGTTTTGTAACTACAACACCATCCCTCTTTTGTGCATCTCATATAGTTTTAACTAATCAAAATAACAAGAAAAAACCCAGCTTATCATACGTATTACAGTAGTTCATAGAAACCTCAGTCAGAATCAAAGCCCCCCATACTAGATGTTGCACAAACGTACAGGGCTTGTCTACAAAGTGAATTAGTCTGCACTACAGGCGTGTGAATTTTACTGCACCATGTATTGCACACAAACTAGTCTGTGTGGATCCTGCTGGCCTGCACTACAAGTTATCTAGGAAACTGCTAGGGTACACCAGGAGGGTCAACATGGGCCAGTTAGTAGGTCTACGCTAGTGTGCACTAGAATTTACACCCTGTAATGTTTAGTATAGACAGCACCTCTACTGGTAGATGGTGATATATCCATATCTAATTGCTAAGCTCTTGTCTTATATGCTGTCATGATGTTAATTTGGGGGGGGCGGGGAGAGGGGGGGGAGGAGTTTTACAGAAAGTTCAGTCCTCCCTGTGTACAACCAAATATTACAAACCTTCTAGTGTGGTCTAATGCACCGAGTAGACAAGCCCACAGTGGCTTCCTCCCCATATCTAGCATTACATACACAGTTGATTAAAATTAGATTATGTTTTCTTTTTGCTTTCATCTGAAGCATGGGGCTTCAGTCTGTGGCTGAAGGCAGGACACTAGATGAGGCAGATTAGTTATCTGACTGTGCATGACAAATTCCATGTTTATATGAAAACCGCAAGAGAACTTTAAGGGCTTTATTTTTAAAGGGACTTTGTCCTAGGCTCTATTATTGCTCCTGCAATCAACTGATGGTACAAATGGTAGAATTTGATTTCTTAGTACCTAATTTGTGGAGGCAAACAGCAGACCTGATCGCAAGAGGGGCTGTCTCTTTACAGTTCCCACTGATTTCATTCATACTGCTGTTTGTGCTTACAAATAAGGGACCTGCTGGATGTTTAAGTTCTGTAATTTCCAAATGCAATCTGTTGCACTCACAAAATTGCACATGTAGTTGATTGCTGGCGCAGATTTAAAGGCTGGTTTGAGAACATGGGCTATGATTTAAGGAAGTCTAATTTTGGAAGAGTTTGGGGGAAAAAACCAAAGAATCAGCATCATGTTTTAGACAAAATGACAGGTACATTATTAAATAAAATGCAAGTGGATGTGAAAGACAGCATAAGGTCTTAGTAGAAACAGTATACACTTCTATCTGGAAAATATAAACTCAGCCTAAAGAAACAGTTTTCTGAATAGATGTCAATCAGAGAGTGACTAAAAAGGGTAAATAGTACCATTTGGTTCAATACAGGAGGACCTGGATAAAATTTTGTGGCCTGTATTATATATTCTAAGATAAATTTGAATGTCACAAGTAAACATATTAACATTTAGAGCCTATTTTTCTTAAACAGTGTATGCACAATTATGTGTACAATTACTGCAACTGTACATGCAAATAGCTAGTCAGACAAATACCATGTGAAATTACATGATTTGCATGCACAATCACTGAAATTGCCTATACAAATTAGGTACCTCATTGCACATGCATTCTTGCATTCATGCCATTAAGAAAAATCAGGCTCCTACTGCCTAGCACAGCTGCAACATATTAGGACATGCATAAAGAAAAGATTGAGCAAGAGATCCCAGAAGACTTTTTCCTGCCACAAAAATAAAAATTCAGCCAAGGAGATCAAGCCGAAGGTACATGGGTGAAGTGCCAAACACACTGTCATTTAGCAATATGATACACGTGTATTGTGTGAAAGGGAGAGTTGAGAACTGATTGAGATTGCTAGGTTAGTGTGAATTATTTAAGCATCGGGAATCCTAGAATCATAAGAACTGCAGCTGGAAAAGAACTACTAGATCATCTTGTCCATCCCTTGCTCCTGATCTCCCAGAGACCACAGGCCACTGTCAGAGCATTAATTTTTAATGCTTTGTCCAGTGTCTCAAGCAATGGAGCATCTGCCACTTCCTTTGGGAGATGATTCCACAGTTTAACAAGCCTCATTGTTACAAAGCTTATCCTAATGTACCCAACCAAAGCTCTTCTGCTGTAGGCATCCCAGTGCTGACTCTTGGTTTTATTCCCTCTTAGCTGTTGCACTGCACAGATGTCCCCAAAAGGACACCTTTGGTAGTGCCAAACTGCAGAAATACCTTAAAGAGAGATAGAGACAAAAATTATCCTTAGATTTCTCTTTTGTTTAACTTATTTTGCAGTCAATGGCAAGTTTCTCTGATGACCAGTCCTGCAAATGCAACCTGGGATGGGAAGCACACACTGGTTTCTTTTCTTTTCTTCCTTTCTTTTTGTGCTTACTAATAACTAAGGTTCGACAGGCCAGATTAGACCCTCAGGGCCACTCCTCCAAGCCCATTTCTTTTGTGTGCAAAAAGGCATAAAATGCAACTTCCCCTTTCTCATTAGCGTTTGCTTTGTAGAGATCAGAGGAGCAAAAGTCCATTTTTGTCCCTGCAGTGAACAGACAGGACTTTGAATACAAAGAACAGATCCGGGGGGTAAGGAGGTAGAACACTTTTCAGAGTAGAACCACACTTGAGAAACAATGTTCATGGAAATAATTTTGCTTTGTGATATCTGAATAGTACCATTTGGCTCAATACAGGAGGACCTGGATACAATGTTGTGGCCTGTGTTATACCAGGCCATAGAATGATCTAATGGACCATTGTGGCCTTAAAATTATGAACCTATCAAACCACTTTGATCTCAATTGTGTCACACAGACACAGACTATAGTAAGAGTAACAGGAGCCTGTCAGAAGGGGAATTTGCTATCTGCCTCTCCTTTGCTTCAGGAAGGATTGTCAATTACTACTGACCTATACTAGCCACAAACTACTACAGCGGGGATGCTGACTCGAACTGGTTGAGAAATGTCCTTTTTTCTGGAAGAAAAAAAAAACGAGGGGAAAATGTTTACCTTTTTTTACGGTTTTTGTTGAAAAAACGATGATTTTCAAAATGTTTTGTTTTCAAATGTTTGGTTTCTCAATGACAATTTGAAACCTTTAATTGAAAAGACATTTCCTGCAGAAGTTTCCGTTTTGGCCAAATAGCAATCCTGCATCGAAAAACATTTCAGTGGAAACGTTTCTACCCGTTCGAATGCTGACTTAGCTCAGCTGGCTGACACGAGGAAAGAGGGAGGAGTCAAGTCAAGTCTCTCTCCCTTCCCGCCCAGTATCTGCCTATTCATTCCAAAAGGGAAGCAAGCATGTGTGGAGAACCCTAGCCCTTGTCAGTGTAGCCTAGACAGAGGGGTAAGGAAGGTTCTTACTCTCCTATATAGTTGCAGTCTGGGTTCAAACCTTGCCCTTAAAGGACCAGCTGTATTCTTGTCATTTTAATTTTATGATTATGATTTTAGTCAGCATGTAAGGACCAAGAGTTTTGACACCTCTATTCGAAAATGCTGGATCAGCACCTCTTTAAAAGAAGAAACAGACCTCTCGGGGGATGTCTACACCGCACTTAAAAACTCATGGCTGGCCTGTGCCAGCTGACTCGGGCTTGCGGGGCTGTTTACTTGTGGTATAGGCTACCGGGCTCGGGCTGCAGCCCAAGCTCTGGGACCCTCCCACTTCACAGGATCCTAGCGCCTGGGCTCCAGCCTGAGCCTGAACGTCTAAACTGCAATTAAACAGCCCCTTAGCCCGAGCCAGCTGGCACAGGCCAGCCACCGGTGTCTAATTGCAGTATAGACGTAGCCTCAGTCTTTACTTGCCTCTCTCTTGCGTATTACACTATTGAACATTCCAGAGTAAGGCCCCAAGGAGTTCGTTTTCATTGCTCTGCATAATGCATCAGACACACAATTTCTATGATTGTTAATGTCATTTTGTGTCGAGATACTACATGTAGCATTTAGTTTTTACTCCTCAGAGCCAGCCTCCAGGTTTCCTACTGCACTACCCGCAAATTAAAAAAAAAAAAAGTTCTTATGGTTATTTTTGGAGGTGGTTGCAGGTAAGAATTTGGGAAATGAAAGAAAGCTTGTTGAAATGGCATCATTAAGTTAATATGAAGAAACTATGAATTTTTCACTTTTACTGAAAAACCACCCATGTTTTACACAATGAAAACACTAGCAACTACCAGTAACTCCAAGCTTAAAGTTGACACAAAGGACCATCAATGATATAATTGGGGGTTCTGCCACAGATTAAGGGCACTATATAAGATGTAAAATATTTGCCAAGGTTCTGGCTCTTTTATTTGCAATATCTTCCCGGGGAACAGCCAGGATTTGAAATTCCTGGACAAAAAAGACAATAGTATTATAGTGAGCTAGTTTTTATGTTCCCAACAAGTTGGTTAAGAATTCCCACTGAAACTTTTAATTGTTGAAAAGTGCCAATTTGTTGAAACGGATTGTTCAAGGAAGAGGGTTGGTTTGGGGAAAAAAGTGTGACTCAAAAACGTTCTGAACATTTTTTTATTTTGACATTTTCAAAACAATATAGTCATTTTGTAGTTCAAAATGTTTTGAAATGTAAGCTAATTATAGTAAACGTTAAAAAATAAAAGATGGTTGAAATAAAAATGAAAGTATTTTAAAGTTACGGGAACGAAAGCACTTTGAGTGACCCGAACCATTTCCCCCCCGACGCACACCTATTTTGATTCACAAAAGTATTTGAGATTTTGACTTTCCATCCAGATCCAGGATAGGATTTTCAACAGATCATCCATTCTCCTGGCATGGGAAACTCATGTCCCTCCCAGCTCTGGTTACCATTGCCTTCTGCTTTATTGTATCAGAACTGCTCAGTTGTGTGTCATAGGCAATAATGAGACAAGGTAGGTGATACAATATCTTTTATTGGACCAACTTCTATTGGTGAAATAGACAACAAATATGCGAACAAGGGTGATCCAATAGATATAGCGTACTTGAACTTTCAGCAAGCATTTGACAAAGTCCCTCACCAAAAGCTCTTAAGTATGGGATAAGAGGGAAGGTCCTCTTATGGATAAGTAACTCGTTAAAAGACAGAAAACAAAGTGTAGGAATAAATGGTCAGTTTCAGAATGGCGAGAGGTAAATAATGGTGTTTCTCCAGGGATCTGTACTGGGACCAGCACTATTCAACATATTCATAAATGATTTGGAAAAAAGAGTAAACAGTGTGGTGGCAAATTTTGCAGATGATACAAAATTACTCAAGATAGTTAAAGCCAAAGATGACTACGAAGAGTTAAAAAGGGATCTCACAAAACTGGGAGACTGGGCAACAAAATGGCAAATGAAATCCAATGCTTATAAATGCAAAGTAATGCATATTGGAAATCATAATCCCAAATATATATACAAAATAATGGGGTCTAAATTAGCTATTATCACTCAAGAAAGAGATCTTGGAGTCATACTGGATAGTTATCTGAAAACATCCATTCAATGTGCAGCAGCAGTCAACAAAGCTAACAATGTTAGGAACCATTAAAAAGGGATAGATAATAAGACAGAAAATATCATAATGCCAGTATGTAGATCCATGCTATGCTCACACCTTAAATATTGTGTGGAGTTCTGGTCACCTCTCTCAGAAAAGATATATTAGAATTGGAAATGGTACAGAGAACAAAAATGATTAAGGGTATGGGACAGCTTCCATATGTGAAGAGATGAAAAAAGTCTGGAAAAAAGTCTATTCAGCTTGGAAAAAAGACGACTAAGGGGGGATATGATAGAGCTCTATAAAATCATGAATGGTTTGGAGAAAGTGAATAAGGAAGTGTTATTTACCCCTTCACATAACACAAGAACCAAAGGTCACCCAATGACATTAATAGGCAGCAGCTTTAAAACAAACACATGGAAAGACTTCTTCACACAACGTAGTCAACCTGTGGAACTCATTGCCACGATTTGTTGTGAAGGCCAGAAGTATAACTAGGTACAAAAAAGAATTAGATAAGTTCATGGAGGATAGGTCCATCAATGGCTATTAGCCAAGATGGTCAGGAAGACAATCCCATGCTCTGGGCATCCCTAAGACTCTGACTGTCAGATGCTGGAACTGGGTTACAGGAGATGGATCACTCAAAAATTGCTCTGTTCTGGCCATTTCCTTTGAAGTACCTGGCACTGGCCACTGTCAAAAGACAGGTTTCTGGGCTAGATGGACCATTGGTCTGAGCCAGTATGTCCATTCTTATGTTCTTAAGCTTTTGAGATACACAAACCTGAAGAAGAGTTCTGTGTAGCTCGAAAGCTTGTGTCTTTCACCAATGGAAGTTGGTCCAATAGAAGATATGATCTCACCCACCTTGTCTCTTTAATATCCTGGGACCAACATGGCTATAACAACATTGCAATAGACAAAGTGCGAACAGCAATTCTCCAGTAGCACAAAGTGGTAGGAGCACATGCTTTTTGAGAAGTACGTTTCAGTTCTGTCCCACTGCCAGCAGGGTGCTGGAAATGGCCATTTTGTGAAGTATAGTAACAGCCATGAAGTTCCTAGGCAGCAAACGGTTTGTTAAAAAAGTAACTCATTAAAGGGATTGCCTCTTCCAGGAGACTAAAGAGAGGAAGATATTGCTGGGCTCTTGATACCATCTTCTCTCCCCATTTCCACCACGCTGCATGTTCTATTCTCCCATTCTCATCCCAATTTCAATCAACTTCTTAATGTAAAAAAAATAATAAAAATTAAATACCCAGAAATGTCCAACCCTGAAGAGTCTATACTTTGCCTTTTGTTTCATGTGTGAATATGTATCTGCAGGGGATAGAGAACTTACTGTTAAAAGCTACGACATATTCATGAAGGCACAGATGTGACATCTTGCCCTTAGGTCTTCAAAGGGGATACGTTTTGTCTGTCTCTCCAGAGTAAAGATTCAGAATCAGGGAAGCTAGTAAATAACTCATTGTGTCATGAATATATTGGTCATGTCAACTTCTCTACTTCAATCGCTTCCCTAAAACATACTATGAAGCTTACATCTGTTTGTGGAAACCCCACCTCAGATGATTTAAGTTTGTAAAATAGCACAACAGTAGAATCGGTTGGTTTGGGATTTGGAAGTGAAAAGGTTTTTCAGATGTGTTAAAAGGATCCAGGGAAAGGCATTAGAGTGGGATTTTGGGGAAAAAAGTATGTTCCCTGATAAGGAGGGGTAGGTGTTTTACTCTCCTGGGTATTGTCTTCTTGCATCTAGAAGAGAACATTGTTCAAGAAAAAAAATCTCCTGGCTAACCCACTAGAAAGTCTGGACTGACAACTCTGAACAATCAACACTTACATCTTACATTTCCCCACGATGGGGAGATCAATTCAGTTTCCATATATTTCCCGGCCGCAAGCCAGATTCACTATTGCCAAATGCAAGTGGTCAAAATCATGAAAAAAATCATCAAGACTGGTTTAAAATTATGATTTTTTTTAAATGTTACATTCTTTCCATTTGCATTCTGGTTACTGAGCCTTTGGGGTGCACTTCCTTCATATTTTCAGGTTTTTCTCAACAACTATGAGAGTTAGAAATGTACTTTTTTAAAAATGGAAGCTTCGATTCTCATGCAATCGCTGAGGTTTTAAGAAAAACGTGAAACAGGGTGTGATTCCCAGTGTACCTATGAGAGTTTAAGCACTGCAGTCTGCAAGGGGCTCACAAATTCAGAAGAATCCATGCCGCTATCAAGCGTAATTTCCCTTTTCAAGGATTTCTGCAAAACCACAAAACCCTCTGCTTTGGGTCCTGGATATTACAGGAACTAGAAGTTCATGTCCAATATTATTCGCTTTTGGAGACCCACACCTTGTCAAACACATCAGATATGTGAGCTATCATAGAGGCTATAAATAGTGAGATACAAGAGCCTCTAGCCTCAAGTACTCTCTAGGTCGCACGTCAGGCAGACTTCTCAAGAGGGCGGTTGAGCTCATTGTTCACTGTCCAAAAGTCCTTGGGAGCTTGCGGTCCTGTGTTAAATCTAAATAATTCCTTTTGATGACATATTTTATGATGGATGGTGTAAATTATTTTAAAGTAACTCTTTGTCTGCCAGAATTCATGACAAAGATACATTTAAGCAACGCCATTTTAAGTGACTCTATGAATTGATGCTTTCAAAATGTCCCCCTGGTTCTAGTTGGAAGCTAACACTCTACTGGTGATTGTTTTCCTAATTCCCACTGTTGCAAGTGGGCTTCATTAATTTTTATTATTAAGATTCTGAGTTTAAGGCTTCTGATTTATCCAGGTGACTTGTGAATGGACACTAACACTGAGCCATTTTTCTTTCTTATTTAGTGAAATGTATATCCTATAAGTTGTCAGTCTCTGTGTTAGGAGCAGATTCTGAAAAAATTGCTCTAAATTCCTTCTCAGAATTAAGAATCTGAGAGTTTGAAGATGAGAGAGAAATAGAGAGATCCCAAACTACCATTTCAAAGCTTTAGAATAACAGCTTCTTCGCACACAAAACTGGCAGGTTTCCTGGGCTGTTAGGTGAAGCACAAACTTTATCTTGGGTCATTCTTCTGACAAGAGTTCACAACATCTGCCATCAGCAAAGCAGTACTCAGATTATTGGCCATGTCTAATCTCCCCCATTTCAGATGAGTCATTTGTGACTTTTATTAGGAGGTGGGAAAATATCTGTTATCTACTTCACAGAATCTTCATTCATGCATGACAACTTGCCTCCATTCTCCGCCTCTGCAGTATGTGTGAAACAAGATGTCTCAAAATCTAATTCAAGAATCTCAGTGCGGAGCTGGAAAAAAAATGCTGAAGCTTCTTAGATATTTCTGCAGCTCAAATAAACTAGAATTATTAATAGTCCAGAAATGCAGGACCCAATCCCACAGCTGCTTTGCATGTGGAGATCCCATGAACTTCAAAGAGCATTTTGGCCTTATCCTATTCGATCTGAATTCTTACAGAGAATAAGACACTAATCCTGTAATGACTTAAACGAGTCATGTGCGAGTAGTCTTACTGATTTCAATAGAACAACTACTCAGGCATGTACATTTACTCATGTACTTAAAACTTTGCAAGATCAGGACCTATGATCCAGTGGCTCATGTGACATCTAGAATAGCAGAGTGTGTAGTATTTGCCAAGTATCTGGTGCCAAACACTTTTGACTTCTGCTTTGTAAGATGATAAGGGCAGTGCCAAGTAGCATTCATGCTTCTGCAAAAGAGAACTGGAAAGGCAAAGAAAGGCAGAGCTGAGTAGAACATGTTTTCTATTTTTATAAAGATGTTGCTTTTTTTTGGTGGTTGTTAAAAAACCTCAAGTTAGTGATGATTTGGAAGTCTGATTTTCCATCATTCTTGCTCGTGGGAATAAGGTAGACTCAGAATAGATTTTATAGTTCCCACTGAAGGAGTGCAGTGCCTAAAGATAGATTAAAGATCCTTTTGCAAAATAGTCATGGGCATTTCCACCTACTCCTGAATAGCAGACAGTGAAGGTATTTAACTCTTTGGCCAGGGCACTAGACTAGGATTCTGGAGATTTATTCCCATCTTTGCCACTGACCTACTGGGTGACATTAGGAAGTTACTTCTCCTTGGTGTTCCATCTCACCCTTTGTCTGCCTTGTTTATTCGGGTTAACAACTGCCTGGGGCAGGGGCTCTCTCTTACTATGGCTATCTCTACACTGGAGCAGGAGGAGTAATTTCCAGCTTGGGTCGACATACCTGCACTAATTCTAGTTGAGCTAGTGCTCTATAAATAGCAGCACAGCCATAGCGAGATGGGCTGGCCACCTGATCCCATCGGATACATTAGGTATGTAGTCAGGTGGCTCGCCCATCTCGCTGCTCATGCCTCTCTGGCTACACCTATATTTTTAGCATGGTAGCGCAATCAGAGCTAGTGTGGGTATGTCTGCTCACCCTGGAAATTAACCATCCAGATCCAGCATAGACATACCCTCTGTGTCTGTACAGCGCCGAACTCAGTGGGGACCTGACTTCATTTGGGGCCTATAGACACAACAAATAAGTGCATAGTACAAGTATCCCCACTCCTTGTTTTAAATATCTTCCCTCCATTGCCAATGGGAACTATTTAAAATTTGTCTCAGTCGCACCATTAAAAGCAAGTAGGTCAAATTCATCCCTGATGTAACTTCAGTGATTTCAGTGGAGCTATACACCAGGGATAACTCTGGCCTATTATCTCTCCCTTAAATGTGATGCTGTTTGGAATACTTGAACAAGTACTGGACAGCCTCTCTAGCACTGAGAAATTCCCCCTTGCTTCCTAAGGGATGTTTCCTCTAAACTACAGACCTTGGTTCACCTAAGCTTGAGTTTCTAAGGAAAGGATTGATTTGTTTTAGACAGACCACATTTTAAAAGTTTAAACTGTTTTTCATTAGGGATGACCTGATCTTGCCTTCAATCCCACACTGCTATAATCTGTAACGATGCACCAGAGAGGCATCATTCTTAGCATGCCTGAAAAAGGCTGTTGGCCAACTTGTTTATAACCTATGGTCTAATTCATTCAATAATAGAGAAACACTCTTTAATGTGAGTTATGTTATTGCTTTGCAGATGGATTTCTTGTCTCGTCACTGCTGTCAGTTTTGGGGCTATTGTAATGAATAATTAAATAATTTAGCTTTTAAACTAAATTAATCATTTAGTTAATTCATTAATAATCATCCTTTGTACTTCTATGGTGCCATTCGGTGAAGATATCCAACTGATTCTTAAACGCTAAGGGGAAATTCTTCCTCCTTCCCTAGACATACCCATACCCTTTGCCCCAACCAGAACAAAGCCTAAGTAAATGGGTTTTGTATGGCAAACTTCACTATGCAGTTTGGGGGAGGAACAGAAACACTCCGCCTCATCATGTGGTCAAATCACGATGGAATGGCCAAACCATTGCACTGCCATATCTAGCAGATGCAAAATTCCCCCATTACACCAGCTCATACCACTACAATGGGACTTATGCTGAAAGAAAAGATGGCCCAGTGGTTTGGACACTAGTGAAGTCGCTTGACCAAAATCACACAAGTCTGTGGCCAAGCCCGGCATAGAACGCAGAACTCCTTTTCCTCTGTTTTAACTACTAGCCCATACTTCCCTTTTCATCTAAATCAGGTATTGACACTTCCGTATTCAAATCCAAATTCCACGAGGCAGCATTAGATTCTAAAGCTGTTGCTTATTATATATCAATACCGTATTCTTGCTCTTATTTTCCTCTTCCTAGTACCTAAATAGCCGGTACGGAAGATTTCCATACATTTAATATAATCTTTCCATTTAGACTATTTTTACATTGTTGCAGTCTTGTTGTGGTTTTGACAAAATGCTATTTTTAAACAGAATGGGAATTAATTTTTCATATGCGCTGAAGGAGACTGATTGCATAGAAACACTGAGGACTGTTTTACTGAGGGACAATCATGAATCACTCTAGTTTCATTTTTATTTACTTTCCAGCCTTAAGTAACACCGAAGCTCATACTGACTGTCAATAGTTATTGTCTATCTAGGGACAAATCTTTCCCTCCTTATTCACAAGAAGCAGCTGACAAGAAGTCAAGCAGAGATGTCACCAAGCAGTTTTGGAGGTGAGAGCGAGGAATGGAACCTCTGAAGATTGCTATTGTGTCCTTAGTCAAACAAGGGACGGGGTCTGGAAGGAAAGGGCTGCCGCTGAGCTGATGTGGAATGATTGTGACTATTCAACAACCCCCGATGGTTTTGCAGGACAGCAGTGCAGAAGAGAAAGCTGGCTGCCACCTTCACTCACTGCAGTAGAAATAAAGCTCATTATTCAAGTCCCCTAAAGGGAAATTGCTGGGCAGCAAAACAAATAAAAACACCCTTCATGCCCTCATTGGGAAGATGTTGAAGCTGAGCATCTTGGGCCAACTGATGGTGTTTTCAGCAGCTCTGTAACATTTGTGATGGGCATGAGCAGCGCAAACATTTCTGGCTTTGGGAAAGCTAACTTTGAGGGAATTTGAAATGCCCTAAGGAGTATAGTGATTGGAATTTTATAAGGCATAGAAAATGGATGGTGGGGAAAAAAGTAAACTCTTGAAGAAACAGTTGGAGAAACTGCAAGAAAGAGACCCTACTAGTTCTGGTAAGCAGAGTGTTTAAGGAGGAACTGGAATAGAAGTCTAGTAGTGGATCAAAATGATCAGGTAGAAGGCTCAGTCCAACTATATGACTCCAGGATCTGGCAGGGGCTACGAGCGATGAAGAGGGAGAGTCTCACCATTGAAATGCGGCTGGAGAGAGAAGACTCTTGCACTGCATTATGGTCACCCCATTGGTGGACTCTAGAGCATTATGGAGAGGCATCAGCAACCTATATAGGCCAGAAGGCAAGATAGCTCAATGCACAATGGAGTGAAAAACATCACAGATCCTTGTGGCACTGAGAGTGGTTTAGTAGTTACTGCTCCTTCCCCCCTCCTCCACTGGGAAGAGATACAGTAAGGATGTGAAAAGTGGGGTGATCAACAAACAGGAGGATTTTTTAAAATTCTTAAACACCCAACAAGGAGAAGACTGTCAACCAACTTAAAGGTCTTGATTCAGCAAAGTACTTAATCACATCTTTAATACTAAGCATTTGCTTCAGTAGAGCTTCAGGAGGGAGGGATAGCTCAGTGGTTTGAGCATTAGCCTGCTAAACCCAGGGTTGTGAGTTCAATACTTGAGGGGGCCACTTAGGGATCTGGGGAAAAATCAGTACTTGGTCCTGCTAGTGAAGGCAGCGGGCTGGACTCGATGACCCAAGGTCCCTTCCAGTTCTAGGAGATAGGATATCTCCATTAATTTATTTATTTAAGCACGCATTTAAATGCTTTGCTGAAATGAAGCCATATATAGGATCTCAATAAACTCAGTGGGTGCCCCATCCACTTATTTAGGAGTCAAGATAAAAAAAAAATCTTGACTCAAGTAAAGTATTAGGGCCAAGATTTTCAAACATAGGAATCCTAAATTATAGTGCTAAGTCTATTTATAGGCTCCTAAATATTTAAGTGGCCTGATTTGCAAAAATGATGCTCACCCAGCAGTTCCCATTGATTGCACAGTCCACTTATTTAGAAGCCTGAGGGGCAAATCCTCAGCTGATATTAATTATCAAAGGCCAAGTGAAGTCAATGGGCCTATGCCTATTTACCTCTAGATATTAACTTAGGAGCCTAACATTGTATTTTTGAACATCTTAGCCATGGAGAAGAATGGCAGTATATATTTAACTATGACAGACAATAATATTCAACCAACTCTAATCAGCAGATGGTCCAATTCCTGGTAATAATGAAAGGAAACACAGAAGCATATTCAAAAGAAAAAAGAACTAGTAATCCTAGTGTGGCAGGTATACAAAGCCAACACGGGGTCAAAGGGCTAATATGGGCTCAGGTGGCTCCTCCCCATCGCACCTGTGAGAAATGTCAGGAGTGGAGGGAGGAGCTTAAAAGGGAGAAACCCGCTCAGCTGGTGGTAAACCAGGGAGCTGAGCAAACCTTCAGGCCTCAGCTACCAGAGAGAGCTGCTGCTTGATATCCCTCCCTGAGGGAAGGGAGGGCCCAGTGCTGACTCATCTTGAGAGGGAACTATTCTTTATTAACTTATGAACTTAGCTTAGGGGCTGCCACCATCTGCTGAGAGTCCTCTGAAGGAAGAGAGCCGTAACTCAGCTTTCGGATGATTCATTGGTGTGAAGTCCCCATTTGTTCTGTTCACTAACAACCCCAGAAGGGGTGGACTATCTGGGGCCCTACTGGAGTGGGAAAGCCAGCTGGAAGTTGTAGAACAGTGGCCTGAGTGAGTGCTGTGGTGCAACTTAGAGCCTAGTGAGTGTCTGGGAAAGGAACTCAGGTGACACCTACAAACTTAAAACAATTTGTTTTTTTTTTTAGTATGTTACTAAATGCATTTGTCCTTAATTAGGCTAGGGGGAAAAAGGCTACTCCTGCATATTAGCATGCTTTTATCACTGCACTCAAAGTAACAAATAATTAACAAAGGGAGCTTTAGCAAAATCTGATTGGCTTTGTGAAAAAACCCTTGTTAGATGTCTGGAAGAACAGCCACAAGAGCCTGTCAAATTTTTGCTAGTGTGCATATTAATGATTTTTTAGTAGCACCATTTGCTACTTCAAAGATCAAATGTGTCATCTATTTTCTCTTGACGAGCCCACTGGTTAACCATATTTTAGAATAAAGTTCTTTTCTGCCTAATTTGTTTTACAAGCACCAAATGAAAATCATGCCATTTGTAAATGCAGTTTAGTCTGATAGCTAGCATGACAGTCCAGCAGCCTTTTATTTATGTAACAATTTGTTAGTTCTCAACCATCCTGCTTATTGATCATCCAGTCCAGACATAAAAGCAAAAGAAAAAAATGCAATTCTTGATTTTTAAATATTTAGGTTTTATAATATTTAGGAGTGTACTAATGTTTGCAATTTAGAGTAAATTAGTTAAATAATATCACAAGCTAGCTTAGCTGCTCAAATAATGATCTACTTTACACCAAGACTTGAAGGAAAAAGAAATCCCAGTGCTTTAGTTTGAGAAGTCCAATCAAAATGTACTACCTAGTGGGGCCTGCATTCCCACTAGTTACACTTTAATATACATCATTTATTAGTTAAATTATTAATCAGCTAATGTTTGTTAAGCTTTGAAGATGAAAAGTGCTATGTAAGTGCTAAATATTGTTATTCTTGCCATCACGTATTTTAATTTTCAGTGGTTTAGTATACAAAATATGTTTGAGTCAGATCTGGAAGATACTTAGAAATGAGGTTGTTTATATGTTTTGGAGATGCAGTTTACTTAAGGAGAGTAACACTTCCTCCAGTTGAAGATGCTGTCTAGAATGGATTTGGCATTCTGAATGACAAAAAAAAAAAAAGGGGAGTTCGAAAGCCGATTTGGACCAAATGAGCCAGGACATTAGCATTCTGTTATTTCTAAGTAGGGTTGCCACCTTCCAGGATTGTCCTGGAGTCTCCAGGATTTAAAGATTAATCTTTAATTAAAGATAATGTCACGTGATGAAACCTGCAGGAATTCATCCAACCAAAGTTGGCAACCCTATTTCTAAGAAATCTTCATGGAAATCATGGGTGTGTGGGAGTGCAGAGGAAGAGCTCCCACTCCTCTCCTTGGGTTGAGGTAGCAGTGGTCCACCACTGATTCCCCTACTCTTTCTTGGCTGATGGGGTCCTCTTTTGTTTCAGTCTATTGCAACTGCTGGAAGGGGCCCAAGGATTTCTCCCCTTTTCTCACTCCTGCATGGGCACCAGAAACATTCCTGACTAGCACTCATGCCAGCACTTGCATTCCAAAGGGGGTGCGGTGAGGGGCCCGGCCATTCCTCCATTCTCTCTCCACAGAGGCAGTGTCACAGGGTTCACCCTCTTGTGCCTGTGCTGGCTGGTTAAATAAATAGTCCTCACGCCTTCTTCAGTGCTTCACCCTTGTGTCTTTATTAACAGTGCGACCCCACTTTGTTCCCCCAACAGTTATCCACGTTTAGACCCGCCCCAGGGTCTGCTGGCCCATGGGGCTCCTTTCCTTGGGTGGCGAGACAGAGATACAGCCCTCCTGTCTCCTCCCAGGCTAGCGTCCTGACTGAGCTTTCCTCAGGGCTTTTATAGCCCCTCCTTTACTCAGCCCAGCCGCTGGGATTTAACTCAAGTCATTGCTGTGAGTCAGTCCTCCTTAGGGCCTGCAGCTGGACCCTCTGCTGGCTGCCCGAGCCCCTGAACTTGGCCGCCTTACCAAAAAGCGGGGCTTAGCCAGCATTTTAGCAGGGCATTCAAGGGGTTTACCCCTGCCCTGCCATGGGCAGTTACAAAAAGCCTGCTTTAGTTTCACAATCTGATACAGGGAGAATGCACCCAGAACCTTATTGTGTCGGAGAGGCCCTTGCTCATTAATTCAGGTGGAAAAAATTATGATCCACTAAAGGGACTTTTAAAGATCAACAAGGGGCAAGGAAATGTTTTTGGAGGAACATACTAATGAAGCCAATTCATTGCTGAACGAATCTGTCAAACCAACCTGATAGCTTTCTTTGACAGGGTAACAAGCCTTGTGGATGGGGGGAAGCGGTAGATGTGGTATATCTTGACTTTAGTCAGGCTTTTGATACTGTCTCACATGACCTTCTCATAAACAAACTAGGGAAATACAACCTAGATGGAGCTACTATAAGGTGGGTGCATAACTGGTTGGAAAATCGTTCCCAGAGAGTAGTTATCAGTGGTTCACAATCATGCTGGAAGGACATAACGAGTGGGGTCCTGCAGGGCTCTGTTCTGGGTCAGGTCCTGTTCAATATCTTCATCAATTATTTAGATAATGGCAGAGAGTACACTTATAAAGTTTGTGGACCATACCAAGCTGGGAGGGGTTGCAAGTGCTTTGGAGGATAGGATTAAAATTCAAAATGATCTGAACAAACTGGAGAAATGGTCTGAAGTAAATAGGATGTAATTCAATAAGAACAAACGCTAAGTACTCCACTTAGGAAGGAACAATCAGTTGCACACATACAAAATGGGAAATGACTGCCTAGGAAGGAGTACGGCAGAAAGGGATCTGGGGGTCATAGTGGATCACAAGCTAAATATGAGTCAACAGTGTAACACTGTTGCAGAAAAAGACAAGAAGCAATGGGCTTAAATTGCAGCAAGGGCGGTTTAGGTTGGACATGAGGAAAAACTTCCTCACTGTCAGAGTGGTTAAACACTGGAATAAATTGCCTAGGGAGGTTGTGGAATCTCCATCATTGGGGATTTTTAAGAGCAAGTTGGATAAACACCTGCCAGGGATGGTCTAGATAATACTTAGTCCTGCCTTGAGTGCGGGGGACTGGACTAGATGACCTTTGAGGTCCCTTCCAGTTCAATGGTTCTATGTCTTAGGATGTCCCTTTACGGAGAAAAAGCCAACGACCTGTAGATCCAGGCATTAAGGCCCAGATTTTTAATGGTATTTTGGCATTGCTGCTCTCAGTGTCGCAATGCTTCACTGATTCAGGAGCCTAAATCTCATTTTCAAAATGACTTAGGCGGCAAAATCCCAGTGACAGTCAATGGGACGTTGGCTCCTAAATTCCTTTGAAAAATGAGGCTTAGGCATTGCAACGCGGAGCACAGCAAGGCCTAAATACCTTAAAAAATCTGGGCCCTAGTAAGTATTTTCTACGAGGACCAATATTTCGTAGAATGGCCTCTCGGTTTGCACACACAGGGGCTTAGGCCCCTGATTTGTTCACACGTGAGGTGACTGTACACACAGTTGAATGTGCTTAAATTTAGAGCCTAAGTTGAGTCTGGATGAACATGTTCCCTCCCCCGGCCCCAGTGTGTCTGATGGCAAAGGGATGATGTCTGCAGAGGCACTGAGGACATAAGTATAGTGCTCTGCCCCCTTGTGGTGTCTTGCTACACACAGGTAGGGTGACATGGCGCCACCCCTCCTACACAACGCCACTGCCTTTCTGTGGGGCTGTCATTGCCCCCAGCCCGAGCTACTTCCCCTTTGGAATACTCAACACTTGCAGTCACATAACGGACGGGGAGAAAGCTATGTGCCACCATGCTGTGATAGTCCTATAGACTGTGTATAGACCAGGGGTCGGCAACGTTCGGCACGCAGCTCGCCAGGGTAAGCACCCTAGCGGGCCGGGCCAGTTTATTTACCTGCTGACGCGGCAGGTTCGGCCGATCGCGGCCCCCACTCGCCGCGGTTCGCCGTCCCGGGCCAATGGGGGCGGCGGGAAGCGGCGCGGGCCGAGGGATGTGCTGGTATAGACCCTTGGGGCAGGGATAATATTTTCCTCTGTTTGTGCAGCTGACGGTAATCAGTCAATACACTTGCACTTAAACACATGCTTTGAACCCTCTCTGTACAGCCCATCTTACAATTAAACCTCACTTTTCCTTTAAGTTGCAGCTGAAGGCTCCCAGGTTCCAGTTCTTTAACCTGAGATACATGTCAGAGAAACATACATGCTTTAATATAGATGTGGGTGGCTTTGTGATACTGGTGCTTTAAAACACATGTTCCATGGTAGCACGGCACACACATCCACACTGCCTCTGTAGGGAAGGTGTATGTAGCGTTAAGACAAATCGCAACCAGCTGGATGGAGAATGGAGCAATAATCCTTTTCAAGCTATGCTTGGAGAAGTCTGAAGATTAATTAACCTCTGAAATTCTGTGCCTACTGGCATGCCCCATGCTACACTTTCCAGGGACCATTTATCTCAATAGGGCAGAGGAAAGGCAGCATAAACATCATGTAGCACATGGCCATATCAGTTCTACTTTGACAGAACACTGTCCTTGGAGTTATTTAAAGTTTATTTCCTCCCCCACCCCCAAATCTCAAGAAGTGGATTTTGATTAAAGAAGGCATGTTTGCTATTGGCAAGCCTACAGCAGGTACACCTATTCTAGATCAGTGCTTAATTAACAACCTGCACCGTGCAAGAGGAACACAAGCCAGTTACATCAGCAGCAGCTAATGCTAAAATTGAAATGCAGCTGACCTCGGTGAAATGGAAATTATGACCATGGTTTAGCTGTAATAATTATTTGCTTTAGGTTTTTGTGGCAAATGCGTTAGGAGAACAATTCGTGGTTTCCTAATGAAAAGCAGCCCAACCTTTGGGAAAGGAGCCAATGTGCTTTCCCAGACAAGAGCCAGAACGTTTGGGAGACAGGAATTTTCTGATCTGTAAAGAGAACATTAAAACTAGAGAAGTGCCGAACGCAGAACCTTGCAGCACCTGCCTCAGATTTTCATAGAATCACTGTTTCCTATTATTGAGCAAGGAGCTTTATTATAACAAGGAAGCCATTATTATCCCTAAGCAGTCTCTCTGCCTCTGCTTCACTGTAGGGCTTCTACCTACCACCTTTCCCAGCCACATTGCCTGCTTCCCAACTACAGGTTTAAAGAAACAGTACATATATGCTCAGAGCCGCTCTCGATAACAAACCAAACTGAAAACATCAAATCTGAACACCTCCAAAGTTTAGCTTCAGATCCAAACCTCTCAGTTCAAACCCATCTCTAATTAAAAGAATAACTAAATTAAGCAGAACTGGATGGCTCACTGGACTGGTGGCGGGATACAGAGTTTGTCACCTGAAGCTTGCCAGCTTGATTGCAGTCCAAGTCAATAAAAAAAGAATAAAAGTTATTACCATGTAATGGTTGGCTGGCGGCTTATGCAAAATGACTTGATGGACTCAGTTCAATTAGTGGACAGATGTCTATTGCACACAGAAAACACCAGCACAATTGGCAGTAATGGGCAGCCACAGTAGATTGACCAAGGATGAAATAGGTCATAGAGGCTGACCTGCCCTGCTGCAGCATGGCCGGTTAGAGACAGACTGATGGGGACGCTTGCACTGCTATTGTTCATGCCATGCTTGTTCTGGGTGAAATTCACTCCTATCCAGAGGTCTAACTCAAGACCTATGCCCCACTTCAACGCACAAAAAGCTGGCTCTCTGCAAAGGCGTGAATTTCCCTACTGGGGATAAAGAGAGAACTTCCATCTCCAGAGCTGTCAGCCTGGCCCCTGAAGTTCATCCAAAATCCAGTCAAACTAATCAAAGTTTGCATTTGTCTGTTCAGAACAGAAAGCAGCTTAAAACCACAATACGTCCAAAGCCAAACAAACCACAAAAGGGAATAAATAAAATAGAACAGATGTGAAATATGTGGTCACCTCAGGAAAGGCCACCCCTGTTTTAGATTTTAATTATGAAAATTTTTCTCTTCTGACAAGTGAAATGAATTTAGTCACTCATGCATGGTGGAGAAGTTGAATTGTCTGAAAATTAAATCAAAATAAAAAATGAAAAATAGAAACGGGCTCTCTCAGTTGCCAACGAGGGAGTCATCTTTTAGATGTGACATTTCGCACCAATCCCCGAGAAATGTGATTGCTCAGAGTATTAAGTAAATTATGCTCCCTGAAGAGTGTGGAAATAATTGAAAATGTTTGCTGATTTTAAATAAACACAATAAATCCCACACAGCGGTTGCAGTTTTGGAGTGTACGAGCATAAAAATGTTCTCAGCCTGAAAGCATATGGGTATAATGCTCACTGCTTTTGTTGGGTGATCATAAAACTCCATCCTAAATATCAGCGAAAAGTAGTTTCGTTTTCTGTTAATGGGCTTGTTTTTAGAAACTTCTGTCTGGGAGAAGAAAAAAATCAGACAATGCACACAGTTGAAATGACATTACATAACTAGATGTCTCTCAGAAATGGGAATGTCAACGCATAAGCCAATAATTGCCATCTGTTTTGATGTCAGTGGCCCTTCCTGGTAATCATCAAATTATACAAGTTAGAGGTGGAAAAAGACCTGTTAGATTATCTAGTGTTTCTCTCTGCCCATACAAGATTGTGGCCTACAGTGTGTTTTCTACTGCGTTGTTAATTGTAGATTTAAGAAGTATCTAGCGAATGGGTTTCTATTTTTTCTACCATAGTTCACGGTTAAGAAGCATTTCCTGATATTCAACTAAAATTGTTTTTCCTAATTTCATCCTCACAATTACCACATTTAATATTTCCTGTCCCTCCTTCTTGGTAGTTTTGAATAGAAAAAACAATGCTCAGTTACATTATTTAATAATAATTTGTTGCTAAGAATACACACATTGTTTCTCTAGTATTGTGACAGCAATGTAAGGCTCTATCCAGGGGTTCTCAAACTGGGGGTTGGGACCCCTCAGGGGGTTGCAAGGTTATTACATGGGGGGTTGTGAGCTGTCAGCCTCCAACCCAAACCCCACTTTGCCTCCAGCATTTATAAAAAAGTGATTTTAATTTATAAGGGGTGGGGGGTCGCACTCAGAGGCTTGCTATGTGAAAGGGGTCACCAGTACAAAAGTTTGAGAACCGCTGTGTAACCAGACTCTATGTTCATTTGTCATGGATACTCTCAGCACATCCATACAGACATGTTTAAGACAAAGCCATGTGTCAACTGTCTATATCAGGGGTCGGCAACGTTCGGCACGCGGCTTGCCAGGGTAAGCACCCTAGCGGGCCGGGCCAGTTTATTTACCTGCTGACGCGGCAGGTTCGGCCGATCGCGGCCCTCACTGGCCGCGGTTCGCAGTCCTGGGCCAATGGGGGCGGCGGGAAGCGGCGCGGGCCGAGGGATGTGCTGGCCGCGGCTTCCCGCCGCCCCCATTGGTCCGGGACAGCGAACCACGGCCAGTGGGGGCCGCGATCGGACGAACCTGCCGAGTCAGCAGATAAATAAACTGGCCCGGCCCACTAGGGTGCTTACCTCGACGAGCCGCGTGCCGAACGTTGCCGACCCTGGTCTATATCTTCCACATTGCACAATCATGTGTCTGCCTGTGTATGGGGAGACTTTGGCAAACCAGTAAAGTGCCTGAAACCACTATGGCTTATTGTTAAAGGCAGCCTAGTCAGCAAGCTGTTAATTGGCCATTTAGCAGTCTCAGCTTGACCAAGGCGGGGGGGGGGGGGGAGTTTTGAGTGCCACAGAAAGGGCAGCTTGACCCCGCATCCTTCCTGATAAGAATTGTGTTGAAGTTGCTGATACTTGCATTTTACAAGAGCAGGATGTACACCAGGAATGTCTATTGGGGTCTCAAGTCTGCAAACGCTGGAAAACCCCACACCTGGTTAATCAATAATCAGAAGGAGCCTCTTGCTTGCCCATTGGAACTGCTTACTTAACAAGTTTTCTTTAAGGGACATGTCATTCTATTACTAATGTATAAATAAGGGGGAAAAAGCTTGAGATAGTTGGATTTGTTTGGGGACTCTTTTTGGACTCTCCCTCTGGATACATCTTGCAGTCCCCACCGGCAGTCAGAAGATTTGGCCACCGGAAGCCTGCCACTGTGACACTCGAAAGCCACACTCAGCTTTGGTAATTATCAAGGGTTGGGGGTGTTTTATTAACCTGTTGCGGACATGTGTAAGTACTTAAGACTAAGTAAAGTTTAACTTTAAGTGAAAGCACTCTTGTGTTGTCCTGTTTGTGACGGCCATCGATCGGTCAGACGGCCGTGTCTCCCCTGATTTATTTCCTGACACCACCTCGCACAGAGTAAAAGTTACCAAGAGCTTTGGGTTGAAAGAACCCCGGGTAACCCCTGGGCAGCTATTCCATACTGCCACGGATACAGGTGCTGGACTGGAGCATTGTGCTTGCTTTATATGTGCAATGCACTTTGGGACATTTTTCAAAGAGAGCCAATGGAGAGAGAAGAACTGGCTAACTCAGGTAAAGACAAGGAGATGGTCTCACCTGTATGGTACAGCTGCAAGAGACATCAGGTTAGATCCTGATAATTGTGTTACTCACAGGGAAGGTCCAAGTATATTATGGCTATGGACCAAATTTACAAAGGTGTTTAGGCACCTAGTGGGCTTTACAAAAGCATCTAACACTACCTCTAAGCGATGATAAAAAACATGCGGCACCGTCTCGGAGCCAAAGTCAGCTGACTCAGGCTCTGAGGGCTCAGGCTGTGGGGCTAAAAATTGCAGTGTAGATGTTCGGGGGGCTCTGAGACCCTCCCCCTTTTGCAGGATCTCAGAGCCTGGGCTCCAACCCACGCCCCAGTGTCCACAGTGCCATTTTATAGCCCCGCAACCCCAGCCTGAGTCAACTGACCCAGGCCAGCCACAGCTGTACCATGGGTCTTTTATCGCAATGTAGACATACCCTAAGTGGACATACCCTTTTGAAAGTCCTGCTAGGCACCTAACTGCATCTTTAGGCACCTAAATACTGTTGTAAATCAGGTGTCAACCAGGTTTTGTATTGTAACTGGTTCTGTTTACCATTGTAAATTGTGTGTCAGCCAGGGTTTCATTGTACAGATGCTTACTCGTGTATTCATTCCATTTCACTTCAGTGAGACTGCTTGTAAGGACTACTTAGCTGTGTCGTCAATCCTATGTGTGGATTCACATGTGTTACACACTCATTATGAATCTGTCGGTAAAGATGGGGGAGGAGGGGTCTATGTAGTAGTATCACACAGAGAGAGGTGGTTTGGACCAGGCGGCCCAACTGAAAACAGATGGGGGGAGGGCAGCGCTATTCACCAGAATTGTGTGACAAGCCTCGAATGCTACCAACGTAGGTGAACTTGGGCTCTGATTTAAACAGCAGGCTTTGCTCTTCACCCATTTCCACTTTTTATCCCTAACTTGAACTACGTTTCTTGAGAAACAAAATGCATTTGGTGTTCGAATCACTGGAAAAAAAAAATCTGCCTTTTTGGTTGAAAAGAATTGGGTGGATAGTCTGACTCCATTAATTTCAACCAGATTGACTCTGTGCCATCTGTTTTGTGTGCGGCTGCTATATTGCAGAGAGAGAACACCACTCCCAAAAGCTCCATAGATGACTTCCAAAATGAGACTTTTCATTGGTGAAAACCTTCAGAAGTCTGCTATAATTACAATAGTCAAGCAGATTAGTGTGTGATCCAAAGGAAGGGATGAATATTGTTTTAGTTTGTGAGAACCTGACGCATCTCTGCATGTTAGTGTCAATCTCTTGCTCCTAAATAAAACAAAACGATGCCACGAGCATTCAAGACAATGAAACTGGAGGTTTTTTAAAGCTTGTTTCCCTCTATTAGGCACCCCGGAACAGACAGGTAATAAATACATCAGTACATACTTTCTGTACACAAGTGGCATGCCATGACATTTTCAGTAAGGCATGCAATTCTACACTTGCAAGCAAAGTGTGACCTCACATGTGCAGTGCCTGTGAGGTCACGCGGTGCAGAGGACACCATTTTGTTCTACAAAATGGCATCCTCCATGTGTGTTTTGGGGTTGGACAGATTCATCCCCTAGACACAGCCGGTCCTGGGCACAGATGGCATGTCACTGCTGCATGCATAACAGGTGATGCACTAATATATGCCTACTGTGCAATGTTTTCTGGAAATGCTATCCATTCATCTATTCTTGCTTTCACTCATTCTA
Source organism: Terrapene triunguis (assembly GCF_002925995.2). Taxonomy (NCBI): domain Eukaryota; kingdom Metazoa; phylum Chordata; order Testudines; family Emydidae; genus Terrapene; species Terrapene triunguis. The sequence goes on from NW_020698242.1 coordinate 7,173,065, forward strand.
CAGTAATCTTTGTCTCCGCACTTACACTGACAAACCTAATTACCTGTTTACAGAGAAGGAAATGGACTTTTAAGTTCAGTGCAACAATCAACATTGAAGGATAAAAATCACCACTTCTAAGAGTAAGAGAGTATCATTTCTAAACAAGAGCTGGGAGAACAATTCCCAATGGGAGGCAAGTATAGAGTGTTGTGTGGCAGGAATGTAGAAACTCCATTCAACTCATTACCTCTAATGTGTTACTACCGAGCAAACTAGACCCAGGGACGGACACGGACACACACACACACACACACACACACATACACACACCCTCCCACACACACACCAACAAATGTGTTGGTAACTGCTGATTTAGCACTGTATTTTATTGATAGGCCTAGTACTGTCCTCATTGTGAACCTATTTTGTATTAATTCAAAGTGTTACTGATTTGAGACTTATGAATATTCAGATGCTAATTTGCCTTTATTTGCTTGCTGCCTATTAGAATTCTGTCATTGCATTTATTTTTTATCCTCGGCTTTGTGTGCAGGCTGTGCCACACTGTTTCTTCTGAGTGCACCTTGCACTGACTATAATAGTGCCTATTTCAAGACTATCTTCAGTATCACTCTATTTCGTGATCTAAAAACACTGCATCTTCATCTCAGTAGTGCCTGTAGCCTCTGTCATGTTTGTAAATGTGTTCTTGGTCCCAGAAGCAATTTATTTGTACTTGCACCTTTCGCGATAAAAGCACTGCAGTATTAAATGACGTTACCCATGAATTTATGAGCAGATAACTCTGTTTTTTCCAGCTTTAATAAATAAGGAAACTTAGGTAGTATTGTACTTGGGCACTCACACACCTGGAAACATGACATCAGCTGGAATGGGATACTGAGGCCATTCTAAAACAGAATGAATTCCCCTGACATAATTCAGAACAAGACCACCACATAATACAGACGACTGTTATAACTGTAGTCAGACCCTGATTACCTGAATGGTGTGGGAGATGACTAAGAGGATCCTGCAAGGTACCCTACCTCTTTTGAGATGCTAAGCACCCTCAGCAGCTATTGACCTCAGTGGAACATTGACTTAACAGGAAGTTGAGGGTCCTCCCAGGTGAATGAGGTCTGTAATCTGGGTAAATTGGTATGGTGGACAATGGAGAGAATTGTTGAGACAATTAATAATCAGCTAAGTATCCCCTGTTGGTGACAAATAGTTCACATTTGTTGCATGCTGAAAAGCTGGTCCTTTGGGGGTGGTACTAGGGATGCGGATAGGGCAGGATGGATTTTCCATTCGGGAGGTTTTGGGGGAGCTGGGGTATGAGCTCTTGCTTTTGGGATTTGGCTTCTTTGTACAGAGGAAGGTTGTTGGTTTTCTAGCACTGTTTCTCTCTAAATTGTATTTTGAATGATCTGTCCAGGCCGTCTGGAGCATTCCCACTATGCTTGTATGTTAAACTCAAAAATGAAAGCTAGATGTTAGGACCAGCCCTGAGCAAGGGGTGATGTATAGCTGCTCTGCCATGTGGGTGGCCATGGGAGAGAAAGAGAGAGAGACATTTCCCCCTGGGGCACTATGAGGAGGGGGGAAAAGTAGGTGTACAGATCTTCTCTGGGGACAGTTTCCTTCCTCCCTTCCCTCCCCGCACATCCTGCTCACTCTACTGGCTGGTGATGAGTGCGGCAGAGCCTTGACTACAACTATTCTCAATTCTATCCCATCTATTTTATACACTTATATGGCTCCCACTACTGTAGTACTGAGTGCCTCATAATCTTTAATGGATTTATCCTTACAAGGCTCCTGTGAGGTAGGCCAGTGCTACTATCCCCATTCTACAGATGAGGAACTAAGGTGCAGTAAGACTACGTCAGACAGAGGCTCTGTAGCAGAGCAAGGAATTAAGCCCAGATGTCCTGAATCTCAGGCCAGCACCATAACCACTGGACCATTCTCCCCATCCAGGTGCTCCTGGGGTAGGGATAGCATCTGCACGCAGACCTTGTGTTTACATGAGCACCAACACGACAGCATGGGCAAGTCTCAAGCAGCTGTGCGGATCATTATTCCTCCTTATTCTCCTGCATGGCCGTATTCTGGATAGTATCAATCTAGCCCCGAAATAAAAATACGATATACGCTGGGGGATATGACCTTGTTTGGGGAAGTGGGATTTTAGGTCTTTTAACTGTAAAAACTTCAGAAATATTCATAATTTAGTTTAGACATTTACATACGGTATATAAGCATGGTTATATATTTACATCTAACTGTGATGCTGGCAGACCAGGTGCCAGCTCAAGCCAAAGTCCCCATGTCTCAATTGAACACTGATAAATACAGAACTGGAATCAGCCTGGCTCAGCTGTGTGTTGGTATTGTTAAAACGGGTATTAGAATTACAAGAATGTGTTTAGACTTTATTGAATGCTTATGAGTTTCTACATGCATTGATCTCACTTATAAGCTCTGTATCCCATATTGTAAGGTAATATTTGAGTGGTTGTATTGTGAGCCTCTGTGACTATGTGAATCACCAGATAGGAGAGAGACATTAACGAATATGAAGTGCTGATCTCCAACAGGAAAGGTCCGTCAACACCAGATAGACTATTGTGGGACCAGGGCCGGCTCCAGCTTTTTTGCCACCCCAAGAGGCGAAGCAGGAAAAAAAAAAAAAAAAAAAAAAAAAAAAAAAGATAAAGCCGATCGGCGGCACTTCGGCGGCAGCTGAATCGCGGCGGCGGATCCTTTGCTCCCTCTCTTCCTCTTCAGCGGCACTTCGGCAGCAGCTAAGAGATGGACTGAGGGACCCACCACCGAATTGCCGCCGAAGACCCGGACGTGCCGCCCCTTTCCATTGGCTGCCCCAAGCACCTGCTTCCTTCGCTGGTGCCTGGAGCTGGCCCTGTGTGGGACATTAAAGAGGGTAAAAGATGTTGGTTGTTCTGCCCTCCCCCCATGAAAGATAGGTCATGCAAATTGATTCCTCCCACCAGCTGAGTTTGGAACTCAAAGCACTGGGCAGAAGGGGGATAAAAACCCCAAACTGAAGGAACAGGTTATCTCTGTGCTGCTTGGACTCTGGGGGGCAAGGTTTTCTAGGCATAAGCAAGAGATTCCCAGCTGCTTAGCCTAGGTCAACCCTAAAGAACATATAGAGCTGACTTATTATAGACACTTCTATTACCTTTTGAAACTTAAGATTGTAACTCATTTGTGTATATATATATTTACCTGCTTTAACCTTGTAAATAACTCTCATTTCCTTTTCCTATTTAATAACTCTTTATATAGTTTATTATAAGTGACTCCAAGTTTTGTCTTTGGTGTGAGATCTAAGGTGCAACTGACCTGAGGTAAGTGACTGGCCTTTGGGGCTGGCAGTAACCTGAATATTGCTGTGATTCTTGATGTAAGCAGAGGTGAAAGTAAGCCGGTATGCCCCGGTACCATGTACCGGCAAGAGCCGGTTTGCCGTACCGGGGCGGCCCAGCTTCCCCAGGGGGCAATTTAAATCCCAGCAGGGGCTGGAGTCCCAGACCCTTTAAATTGCCACCAGAGCCCCACTGCTGGAGCCCTGGGGTAGGGCTGCGGGGCTCTGGGGGCTATTTAAAAAGTCCAGGGCTCCCATTGCTTCTACCGCCCCGGCCATTTAAATAGCCGCCGGAGCCCCACCGCCACTACTACAGGGCTCCGGCAGCTATTTACAAGGCCGGGGCTGTAGAAGCAGGGGAGCCCCGGGCCTTTTAAATAGCCCCCAGAGCCCAGGGGTAGCGGGGGGGCTCCAGGGGCTATTTAAAGGGCCCAGGGCTCCAGCTGCCTCTGCCGCCCCGGTCCTTTAAATAGCTGCGGGAGTCCCGCCGCTTCCCCAGGGCTCCGGCGGCTATTTACAGGGCCGGGGCTGTAGAAGCAGGGGAACCCCGGGCCCTTTAAATAGCCCCTGGAGCCCCGGGCTGCTGCTGCTACCCCGGTGTGGGGGGGCACTTACCTTACAGGATGGGCTGGCTCTGACTCCCTCAGCCACGCCCCTTCCGCCCTAGGCCCCCCCGCTTCCAGGGGCCAGAGCTGGCCCCAGCATACCGGTAAGTCACTGGACTTACATCCAGGGGTGAAAGTAAGGGACCATCTATCACAAAGGTACGCTCACTCTGGGTGGCAAGATAGATTGGAGTACCCAAGGGGGCTGTTTGTGACTCCATTTTTAGGCTGTTATAGTGCCTGAGGAGTTTACATTTGATCATTGGTTGGTGAAATCCATGTATAGAATTCACAATCAATTTGGGGTTTGTGCCCTGGTTCTTAACAGTCTGCCCTGAAGTAGATATTCATTCTCTTGAGTCACTGCAGGCAGCATTGCACTAACATTAAAAATTTTCTCAGGTCCTAAAGTAAATGCCTTATAATGAATGCTGTATACACCCTGAAATGCAAGAGTCCCCAAGTGCTAGAGAGTAGAGAAGCTGCAGGTGGGAAAAAAACAACAACAACCAATCATTGCAAGACAGCAGGAAAAGAACAAAGTAAAGAGAGTGCACACAAGGAATTCTGAAGGCCCGCTGAATGGGCCACGTCCTGCCTCCCTACAGATGCACATGCTTCCCACTGACTTCGGTATATTAGGCCAAATTCTGTTCTTAATTGCAGTGGTGTAAATCCAGAGAAACTCTGTTGAATACCATGGTGTGGTTTTGATTTATGCTGGTGCAGAATATGCCTCCTATGGTTTGTTTGTTTCTTGTCACACCTAGCACAGATATTAATTGTGGAGGTTTGTTTCCAAAACCTCAAGGACTGCACTTCTTTATGAACCAGATAAAGTGAAGAGTAGGCAAGAAGAGGAGAAAGGATATTTACATCATGTGTTGGACAAGGTGGGATAAAATACAGCGATCACCTTTAAAAACATTTACCCTCACTGGTATCTGTGGTACCATGATTACCTCCTAGCCAACATAAGGACAAGTGAGTGGGAAATCTTGACCCATGTTAAAATAACTGAAGCTTCCAGTCATTAATCTTTTGGTATAATATTTACACTTGGGCCCTGATCCAATAAATCACTTAAGCATGGACTCAATTTGAAGCCTGCAAGTAGGCATTGTGTTAAGAAGTGTGTGCTTGTGTGCTTTACTGGATCAGGCCCCTTAGTAAATCACCATTTTTTTCATTGGATCGAGACCTTAGTAAATCACCATTTTAATTTTTTTTAAAGTTAGAAAATTACCGGTTACCATATGGATGAAAACAACCAGACAAAACCACTTTTCCCTCTTACATAAAATCCATCTGTATTACAAGATAAGTAAGCATTTATATCTAGATTCTTATTAATGCCCAATAACAATGAATTCCTAAGGGAGCAAGGTTTCAACTTGGAAATGTCAGTGCCTGTTTTAACAAAGAATTGACCTGATCTAAAACCTCTCTGCTTAATACATGCAGCTTGGGAAGTCCTACCATGCATATAAAAAAGCTTTCTTTATTATCACAGGGACAATGAAAGCTGCTGAAGAAACATTTGCAAACAAGAAGAGATATATAAAAAGAAGACTGGGTGCATCTGGACTTTGAATTATGTATGAAAGCCACATTTTAAGGTGGGTTCGAAACGTAAGTGCATTATCCAAAAGGAGCTGAAAACCTCTAGAGTTGTCTGATCACTCTTACTCTGAAACTCTTGGAGATCAAGGAGCCAAAGCTCAGCTCTAGTCCGAGACATTGGCTTTCATGGGGAAGCAATCCCTGAGACAGCAGGGGTGAAAGTCAACATTTGTATAAACCTCTAATACCGTAACCAGACAAGGACAGCATCTTTAGGCATATAGTCCCATAGGTGCTGGAACTAGAGGTTCTGGGGGTGTGGAAACACCCCCTGGCTTGAAGTGGTTTCCATTATATCCAGGGTTTAGAGTTTGGTTCAGTGGCTATCAGCACCCCCACTATACAAATTGTTCCAGCACCACTGTATAGTCCGGATCAAGCAAGCAGCCCTAAGAAGCTGTATATTCTTACATTCATTTCACAGAGTAACCAGTTATTTATTGGCCAGGCTACTAAATCATTTCTGTACTTTGTCTGCCAAGTGTTCCAGTGTCTGTCAAGATCTTAATGACCTCGGTAGTACCTAATCTCTAGGACTGACCCCAAAGGAAAAGTCTGTGCTCGAGGTCGTATAACTGTCTGGCAGACTTGGCTTTGATACAGTTGCAAAGAAGGGCGATAGTTCCATTATAAAACTGCTTCTGACAAAGATATCTATGCACCCGTACTGGACATGCACTCAGCTTTCCTAACGCCCAGGAGGTGCAGTTACCACACGCCCTGGGTAAGGGTCGTAGCCAAAGAGCAGAGCAGGGGCTGAACTGCGACTCAGCGTTCCTGCTTCCCCCTTGATAAATACAGCCAGGAAGCTATGCCAATCCTATACCTGGTGCAGCTCCCTTTCCTCTCCATTCCAGCTAAGCTGTGCTGGCCACTGTATTGGGGGATCATTGCCTAGACGCTGCTCCCTCCTCCCCCGTGTCTGCCCACTCCTCATTCACAGCAGATAACAGTTTGTGTATAGGATGATAGGCTAGAAGAAAGATTGCATAAGAAAGAGATACACCTACCTAATATTCAGTGCCTTGGAATGAATGTCCCTGCCAGTAATAATACCAGGATATCTCACAAATGATGAGATATATGTTCCGTGAGGTATTCCGCCTGACCAGTCAACCATATTAATTTATATACATTTCCACACTGCACATAGTTATGGGCCCCATCTTTAGAAAAGTGCACATGCAGTTGTGCTAACTAAAGTGGATATACACCTACCTACCCCAGCCAGCAGTCCCTGGTCCAAGGTTCAGGCGGACATCTAGCTCATCCTTGGTTGGTATAATTACTGTACTATTCTTACACCTTGAATAGGGGTAATCACACATGCATATTAAGTGCATGGATTTTCATAAGGGCAGTCCTAAATATCTGGCCCTCCACAGATTCAAAGCTAAGAGAAATGGCAATTAACCCCCCACACACAACTATTGGCTGTAAAGCCTCACAAATGCTAAATGCCAAAAGCTATCTCGCCAGCTTCTAATCTCTGCAGCTTGCTGAACACAAAGAGCCCAGTGATTGTGTCAGTAACAGACATTTCAGCTGTGGCTCGCACTGATCTAACCCCCTTCTCCCCTCAAAAAAACCTGTAAACTGTTGGCCATAAATATAAAAGCAGAGCAACACGCACTGCTGAGGAGTAGAATAGTGCAAACACACACACTCTAAAATGTTTAGCTCATAGGACTTCTCTGCTTTTAATAACATAGGAAAGAACCACATATAATGGACATGTATTTTTAAAATGTCTATTATCAAATCATATTGACCATAACAATGTGCAATTATATTATTCCCCCCTCTAGGGAAATGCCCAAATTGGGAGCAATATCAGCAGTAAGCTCTACATGTCAATACGCTACCTATATCCCCATTAACTTTTTCACACCCCCGTTGATCCACATATTTCCAGTCCCTCTAAATGGTGTGTTGGGTTGTGCTGTATTTCTGCTTATACAATAGGGTCACCTTGTATATTACTGCTGATACCCTAATGGATTTCTCAGAGGTACATGGGTTCACCTAGTGTATGAAAGTCATCAGGAAGTACATCAGAGAGATATTTGCTGCTATGATACTAGTTTCTAGGGGGAAGGAAGGGAGGACATTGTGAGATGGCTTTATAAATTATTGCCTGTGCTTAAATGACGGGTTTGCAGCTTCAAAATAGACTTAAGCAGAACTGATTCCTTTTAACTATTTTTTTAATTAAAAAACACTTTGAAAAGAAAAAATAGAGACTTCTCCGTTTCATGTATAGGATAGGATAGTTAAACTTTAGCCTGTCAGTAGGACACAATTTATGTCCTTTGCTCAGCCAATGTGCAGAACAGCAAGTGGAGCAAAACTAGCAAGACACCAGCTTGTTTTGTCCTAGCTGATATATAACTTTAGAGTGGGCCAAGCAATATAAACTACATTTAATGTTTAGGAAAAAAAAGTGCTCCCTAGGCTGGCAGTGTATGAATTTTTGAGTCTTTGTGGTTGTGTTATAAATCAGCTATGAATTAAGCCTTCTCAGAATCTTCACTGTTATGCCGATACTGGGTGCCACTGTTGTTATATTGTATTTTATCAGTTACGGGCTTCAGAATTGAATTGCCTTTATTTCTTACAACAGAGGTGCTGTTTGGGAATCACACCCCCTAACTACTTTTACATAACCAATACCAGGCAAACAGCTGCCACTGTATGGTGATATTTTTGTTCCTAGATTAATAGATATTTAAGGCCAGAAGGGATTGTTAGATCATGTAGTCTGACCTCCTGTATAACACAGGCCAGAGAATTTGTTGAAGAGAGTAGGTTCTTGTTATTGTATGAGTGTTAGCAATTTCTTCATTTTATGGGCTCCATTTGACCAAACACACTTTAGGAGAAACAAACATTCAAAAGGCCAGCTTTTCAAAGGAAAGAACAAGGTGTCTGTTTGCTGCAAAGCTTAGGTTTGCCTGCACAGTTGGAAAATTAGATGGGCAATTGTCCAATTACCTATTTGCATGCACAAACACAACAGGCATGCATGCTTTTAGTAGGTGTCTCCATTATGCTCTTTTGGAAATTTGTCCATAGATGTTTAAATTTTATATTTTGAACCTAGTTAAAAGGATATTGAAGGGTGAAAGAAGCGTGGCGTTCTGATTATTAATGTAACCGCACTATATCTCGTTGACACTGCAACTAGCCCCATGTTGGTAGTGTGCACCCCTTTTGTTACTTAACTGCCGTGTTGTGATGAATTTCAGAAGGTAGGACATCCAGGACCCTGGAATTACACCATGGCAAGGAAAGAGCTTTTTTGATTGGTTTCTTCTCTATGAGCCCAACTGTGTAACCTCTACTCATACTAGTGAGCACTTACCTACATGGGACCACTCATCAATGACATCAGTTACAGAACCTGCTGATAATAGCCCACCTTAACTGATTACTGTCGTTATAGTTAGTATGGCAACACCCATTTTTCAGGTCTTCTGTGTGTATATATATCTTCCTACTGTATTTTCCACTGCATGCATTCGATGAAGTGGGTTTAGCCCACGAAAGCTTATGCTCAAATAAATTTTTTAGTCTCTAAAGTGCCACAAGTACTCCTCGTTCTTTTTGCCGATACAGACTAACACGACTACCACTCTAGAACCTACATAAAGACTCTCCACTGGAATGGATGCACAATTAAGGCCTTTCTGTTTTACTTGCAATTAACTGAACTGTAGCTTTGTTTGTTATAAATTTGGAGACAACCTGGGCACCTAAGTTTTTCTCACAATCACTGCATGTGAACAATCAGTATTTGCATATGGGTAGTTAAATGCATAAATATATGTTCGCTTATGCATATTTTGCAGATGCAAAAAAAGTCCTGATCTTTGAAAACTTTCCCCTTGGTGTTCCAGGGTTCAGTCTGATCAACTGTAGTCATAAGACCCGATGAGCTGGATAGGGATGCCTGCGGGTATGGCTACACTGCCATTAAAAACCCACAGATGGTCCGTGCTAGCTGACTTGGGCTCACAAGTCTCGGGCTGCAGGGCTGTTTAACTATGGTGTAGATGTTGGGGTTGGACTGGAACCTGGGATCTAGGACCTTGCGAGGTAAGAGGGTCCCAGAGCTTGGGCTGCAGCCTGAGCCCGAATGTCTACACTGCAATTAAACAGCCCCTTAGCCCAAACCCTGCAAGCCCGAGTCAGCTGTGGGTTTATAATTGCAGTGTAGACAGACCCTCAATGGTCTGGAACATGAGGTTTACAATAAGCAGATCCCGGAGAACGTCTTGTTCAAATCCTAGATGGTGTTGACACAGTCCTTCATATGAAATTGTAGTTTCATGCACTTAACAGCACGTGGCTTCTAGTGATGAGGCTTTTATAAACAAGAAGTTTTATCTGCTGTGTCTGAACATTAAATATCCCATTGTGTTGGAAAGGATGCTGTGTATTTGGCCATAATTTCCTCTCTGTCACACTGCTGTGCAGCATGCTGGCTGATTGCCATGTTCCAACCCAGAGGTGGCTGCATTTAATTCCTGCTATATATGGTAGGGGTGGTCAACCTGAGCCTGACAAGGAGCCAGAATTTACCAATGTGCATTGCCAAAGAGCCACAGTAATACATCAGCAGCCCCCCACTAGCTCCCCCACCCCGCTCCCAGCGCTCCCACCTACCGGCAGCCCTGCCGATCAGCACCTCCCCCTCCCTCCCAATCAGCTGTTTCGTGGCATGCAGGAGGCTCTGGGGTGAGGGGTGAGGGCATGGCAGGCTCAGGGGAGGGGGTGGGAAGAGATGGAGTGGGGGCAGGGCCTGTGGCAGAGCCAGGGGTTGAGCAGTGAGCACCCCCCAGCACATTGGAAAGTTGACACCTGTAGCTCCAGCCCCAGAGTCGGTGCCTATACAAGGAGCCGCATATTAACCTCTGAAGAGCTGCATGTGGCTCTAGAGCCGCAGGTTGGCCACCCCTGCTATATGGAGACATTGATATCTCAACCGTACATGTCACAGCCTGTCATGGCTTGGAGCGGATTCTGACTCCCTGTCCTGCCTTTCTGAGGCAGTGTTCCACATCGATGCTGCTTGCAGTGACAAAAATTGGCAGGGAAGAGGGTAAAGGAGGGAGTGCCTGCATGTGACACAACCCCTGCATGCTCATGATCACCGTACACAAGCCACACCCACTTTAATGCTGGCAGGCACAAGAAAGGAGCTGTGAGCAGCTACTGCTGCCACCGACACCATCTTTAACCTGATGAAGCATACATTGAAAATGCATCTACGTTCCAAAGTAGCTGAGAGATTTGCGAATAAGAGGGCAAAGGGGGAAACGGAGAGGAAGTGGGATGGTGGTGGGGGGAGGGGTAAAAGAAAGAAATGTTTCACATTGTGGCCATTTTTTATACACGTTGAGGCTTGTACCATACACTGGCAGGATGAAGGGGAGAAGATATGTACATGCAGGACCAGATAGTGACATTTTAACACTGACCCACTGTATTCTGCGTGATTCCTCCCCCCCCACCCCTACATTTTTATTCAGCCTGTACAGTGAAACTAGCTTTTGTTTTTGATCGGGGGGAGGTCACAGAGAAGAACACAAGGACCAAGTGTTGGGGTTCCCCTGAGACCTCTTCCACTTGGTTCCCCAAGAAGTCAATGCAACTCCAGTCTCATCACACAGCTTCCTTTATCTGGCATACAGCACAGCCATGCTGAGTTAATCAGACTCAAGCCTAGGGCATGGATAGGTGGAGTACCACACATTGAAAGTTACATAGCAAACCTCTTCCTTTATATATTTGTACACATTATTTTGCATTTACTATATATCACATCACATGTTTTGGAATTGGCTTGATCACTTGGTAGGAAACAATCCCTGTACAGCACGCTTTGTCCATGCATGACTTACTCGTTACCTCATCTTATGTTCCAGGCTTATTTTATCCATTGTTATCTTGTCCATTGTAAATGGTTCCCTGGGGGTTCTCCATTATCTTAGCTAGTATAGACGTTCTGTTTTCAGCCTGCGGATTCATTTTCCTCCCTAATCCTTTCTCCCTAAAATGAGACCTCACTCATGTCCAAGTACTCATGTCAAGCCAGACCTGCACCAAGGATCCTAAGATTAATTTTGCACTAACACCACATGGATGGACACACCTACAAGGTGTCCCTGACTTCAGTGTGCATGTTTGCCCACATGGACCAACTTGCAGGATCAAGACCTAAATCAGACACAGACAATACTGATCAAGACACGTTAAAGACAAACCGATGAATCCAGTCTGGAAGAGGTGCCGAGTCTTTTCATTTTAATCGTCTCTCATATCTTTGGTAGATCATCGCCTAAAGGCTTTGGAGTCTGTATTCAGTTTCACATGCTAGCTCTCATGCCCTGGCATCATACCACTGTGTATGGTACATGACACCAAAGGGGAACGTTTAAATTTAAAAAAAATGCATTAATATATTAGAACATCATTTTTAAAAAGTCTGTTGGGATTTATAAATGCCACTTTTCCTTCAACATGCAGCATTTTACATATACCGCACCCTACATTCTAAGGGCCAGATTTTGCAACATGTACGCATGTTTAACAGCATTTATCTACTCACCTCAGTAAATTCTACTCAGTGTGACCAAGGAGGTGAAGAATCTGGCTCTGATTTTAACACTGGACCCATTAATTCAGATCAGTCTTCACATTTCCTTTGTATTGAATCACGTTTCTTACGTTGCCTTTTGCTTCTTTCTAATTATCACTGAAGATTAGCTCAAAATTCTATCCTAATTACTAGGACGTTTTCTCCCAGACTTCACTCATTACTTGTTTTTTTCCCCCTTCCCCATATCCTTTTTTGCTTTTTTAGCTGTAAAAGAGAGATGCAGAAATAATTCTCTAGCTGAAATTCATCTCATTAGTGTGTGTATATTTTCTTTTGATCTGAGGACTCTTGAATATCTCCCTCCCCTGTCATCCCACGTCAACTCTCAGAACTTTCCCTTTCGTACTGGAGGAAGAAAAAGAGACCATGCCCTTGAATAGGGCATTCTGTTCACAGAAATTGATGACACAAATAAAAATAAATCACAGAACTCTGACACTGACTCATCTGAAAGGACGGGTGGGAGTCACGCTATTAAAAACAAAGGCCAAAAAAAAGCAGATTTAAACTCAAGGGTGATCGGCATAGATCTAAAACCGAATACGCAGCCAAAACAATCCCATAGAGAAGAGAGCTCCAGCAGACAGGAGCGTGAAGAGCATATGCTTGACTGGCTGTTTCGAAAGAGTAAAGAGAAGCTCAGCTTTCCCCTGAAAGGGAAAGTTCATGACCCAGCACAGACGGACTGAAGCAGAGGCAGAACTACGAGAGAGAAGTGTAAGACTTCTCCTGGCCTTTGTATGCCACACATTTAATTTTGGAAATCTCATCTCAGAAAGGCACAGCAAAAATAGACAGGGCCAGAGAAGGGCAACAAAAATGATTAGAAGCATTAAAGAAGGTGGAGCTTTTATAAATGAAGAGATTACAAGAGTTATTCACCTCAGAAAGGCAAAAAACAAAAGGAAGTCATATTATCAAGTAATGAATGCTACAGAGAAGGCCAGTCAAGTACTCCAGGTTACCCTTTCCCATGACAGAAGAAAAAGCCGACACTCAAAATTAAAACAGAATGAATAGAATTAGCTCTTTGTATAATGTATAATTAATCTGTGGAACATATTTAACTGGATTTAAGAGGAAAACACGTTTGTATGAATGAGAACTAGGATCAATTTCACAGTTGCACAAAATGAGCACTCTGATGGGTTTTTCAGACCTTTTGCAAACAAGGCCTAGATGACTGGTAAGAGGATGTTAGCGAATTGCATAGGAAAATAATAGATTAGTATACTGTAAAGATTACTGAACTAGAGTTCGTTAAAGTATAGCTATAAATACTGCTTTAAAACCACAAAATCTAAACTATGCACTTCTCGAAGGGCCCAATCCAGTGCCAATTAATTTAACAGACATTGGTCAGGCCCTAAAATAAGAAACATAATGATCCCACCTAATATCAAGCACCAAGTGTCTGAGAGCATACTACTCTGCCACAGATTACAAATCGCTCAAATCAAACGTTCCCCAATGAATCCTCTTATTCTTGAAATTTGAAATGTTTAAAATGGCTTCTTTAAAAAAAAAACAAAAAACAAAAAAACAACATTCAGGTCTGCAAAAAGTTGTAAATCACCCAGGACATCCTCATATTGCTTCCATATCAGAGGAAACACAAGACATATTATAGGATAGGATTAGTGTAAACATGAATGGTGACATGACAGCTGGTGCTGTCTACTTCCAACCTCAAAAGGAAGCCTTCAGGTTTCTACCTTGTACATTCTGGGACTGATTCTTTTTCCCACTTACCCTGGCAGAAATCAGGATCAAGTCCACTGAAGACAATAGAATTACACTGATGTGAAACTGATGTAAGTGAAAGGAGAACTATGCCAACTGAAATTATTGTGAGCAGCAGAGTGTGATGAGTCAGACGGGAAGTATGATGTCTATTAAAGTTCTAACAGGGGTTAAATCTCCATGCAATACAAGAGCCTCCAAAAATTATCAAGTGTACAAACAAAGATGTCTTTCTCTCTTTTGAAGCTGATATTTGGGGTGGAGGTTTGCATGGATTTGTTTTGATTTGGTTCAAAATTATTATTCAGTAACAAAAATCTATATATTTTTAAACTAAAGAATGAAACATTAGGCAAAATAACATGTCATCCAAAATGAAATCTATAAAGTGTATGCTACAAATGGATAAACAGACTAACTAATGACTAGGGGAGACCCATCTGTAGCTGAAGTATCATGTAAAGGTATAATTCTCTATTCTTATTAAAGTAGGCTTCAACTATCCCTTAGAGCTTCTCTAAAGCACAATTCACAATTCAGAATTTTGCTGAGATGTCAAATTATACTTTCAAAATATTGAAGATTCATTTCCCGCTAAGTGCCAAACTACATTTCAGGAAAAGGACGTAAATTCATAATGTGAATTTAAGTAATGTATTCTGTGAGAGACCGGCAGAGTGCCACATTCCTTTTATAGCGACATATTAGTCTCCTCGTATCAGTATGCTGAAGGGGGAAAAAAATTCCTTGTATGTGAAGGGACCAAATAAAGCTTTGTTTTCCCCCCCACTACTGTTTGCATTTTTAAACATTCCTTTAAATTAAATGGAATAGAAAGCAGCATGAGTGTAGGATCCTAAACCCTCTTGGGACCCATTTTGATCTCATGCTAGTACAATGTCACTGACTTCATTTCAGTTGTTTCTGATTTAGAGCTGGGCAAGTGAAATTGGTATCGGGTATCCAGGGGGCAATTCAGCAGGAATGCTGATTAGTCCAGTGGTCAACATAGGCTAACAGTGACCACCGATGTCACATTTGGATCATAGCGGGAGGACAGTGGTATCTCAGACAACGCTCTGTGGTAGATTTTAGCCAATGCTGACTTTTAATGGTGATCAAAGTGGAAGACAGGGAGGACATGTAAAAAAGGAAGAGAATGCACAATTCCTTACTTTATAATTCTGCTTCTAAGCAGATATTATCTTGAGGGTTCTTACTGCGGAGTCTCTATTCCTTAGCACTAGACAGGTAGAACTCCTCAAGGTATTTCTAAAACTCACAGTAAACAAATACCTAAATATATAACATAGGCTCCAGGTCTTCCCAGGAGAGAAGAGTTCTGAATACAGAGCAATCCAACATTTCCTTTCCCAATCACATTGGCACTTGATCATAGGTGCACACCTATGGTGGTTTGACAATGCGCTTGATTGTCTCGTGAGCTTTCTGAATGTCCCCATTTGTATGACTTAAGCATCCTTTTATAATGATCTCACTGCCATCCACAAAATGTATTTGTCCTTTTTATTTAAACGGACTACATATACATGCAAAGAACACAGCTGGGTAAAGAAAGCAGCACCAGAGAGAGGAAGGAGAAAATGATAGTAGGTATGGATCCAGCTAGTCTTCCTATATGCTTTACATTACTGCCTAAGATGACACAGGCACTTAAGATGCAAGTTTGAAAGCCTTTGTAAAAAGTGAGCTTTCTAAAGGGTTCATCTAAATAGATTGGTTGTGAAATCTTTTTTGAAAGTTATGAAGACTCTCTCATTTTAATAGGCATAATCTGGACATTAATATGGGCTCATAAATGTCCATTACTATCTTGGCTGGGTGCCAAAGAAGTTTACCCCCAACTATCAGCTATTTCAAAGCAGGTCTTTATTTACTGCAATACTGCTGTGGAAAATCAACCCTTTCAAGCTTATCAAGTGTTAATGTTCATCCTTACATTTTTGCAATTGTTTTCAGATATACTGTAATGTGTTTTGCTCATGTTCAGCTATATTTCATAAAGGGAATGTTATGGCTTTTATAATCTTTGAGTGCTAGATTTAAGATAGATGTATGCGAATATCTGTCACATTTAATTATCTCCTCCATCAAATTCAGTAAGTGGCCTATTAAGAGGGAAAAGACTGGTTCATATACTCATTAGAAAGAGAAAGATCTCATGGTACAACAAAGAAGGAAGGAATTTTATTTCTGGTTCTGTAAGAAACAAAACAAAATACGCCTCCTTCCCCACCCCCCAAACCCACGATGCTTAAATAGGAATATTTAGTCTTTTGTGTGGCTAAAGCAATCAGATTCCTGGACTGGGTGACTCAGAGGATTGGCAATGAGTGATAGAGCCATCTCCACTTGATCACTCATTCAAATCCAGCTCAGGAAAGTGGTGGCTAAAAGCTGTTACTGCTTAATGGGTAGTTGGTGGCCTATGTAAATAAGTTGTTGGGCTAGGGTTAGTTTTTAGTGGACAAGTCACAGAAATCCACTTGGGCTCCCCTGCAAATAATAGGTGTGTTTTTACATCGAGATAACAAGGCACAGGTTGTTTTTACCTTGATGCAGCCAGTCGAGATCAACTGCACACCCCTCACCTGGGATTCACCTGGACATGCTACATGGAGGTAAAAAAAAAACAACCTGTGCTCCTCTCCACTAGGCTTTCATATGTTCTGAGGTATCTCAGTGTAAGAAACACACCTGTTTTTTTCAGTGCAGATATAGCCTCGTTGGCAGCATTATCACAGGTGCACGGGGCAGCATGGACCCTGGATTCTGAACTTCTCACCACTAAGGCTTGCCAGCACTAAACAACTGCACCATCACAACTTGCAGCAGAATGACCGGGTGCCAGCTGAGCCACACTAATCGTATTGTTTCAGGTCCTCAGCATCACTGCACCTACACACAGCACTCCCCACTGTCAATTCCTCCACCTACTCCATGGTTCCTGGAGCCTATTTCTATGGCAAATTATAATATAGACCAGCTGTTTGTTTGTTCCAGGACTGCTCTGGCATGCACAAGGATCTGTGCATGTGCCATAAGGGGCCTTCACTCATTTTGCAGAAGCCATGGTAACAGGTTCCCACTGCCTGCCACAATGTATCGCTTCTATTGGTGTGTGTCTGTGTGCATGTGGGGCGATCAGCTGACAGAGACAGATTGTCAGATCTGTCACTGAAGTGTGGCCAGGAGCACTACGGGAAGCCCAGCAGAGCCAGTACAGCAGCACACTTGTATTTCCTATTTACATGAACGCTGCAACAGCACCCAGTGACCCACTGCAGAACACAGTGGTGCTGACACATGCTCCAAGCAGGTGCGATTCCAACAGTGCTGACAAGGCTCTTGTGTCATTGCAACAAGCTGCGTGTGTGTGGACTCAAGTTTCTCTTCATTGCACTTGTTTAAATTTGAATTCTGAAAGTAGGAAAATTAAATCAGATCAGCAGAAAGGGGAAGAGATATGTCAAAAGTGGATTAGAGACAAAACCCAGCAACCTCTATGGGGTTATTCTTTCCTCTTATAAATAACATTCGAAGTATTCTCACTAGAGTATAGCAGTGTGGAAATTCCCCACATGTTAAAGGGAGTGTTTAGTCTATACCCCACAAGGATACAATAGTAATCTGAATACTATTTAAAGACAGCAGCGTGAATAGATATTAGCCTGTAGAGTGAGCAATACACAGCATTCTGCTTCATTGGCACACAGACCCGGTTTCAAAATCAAACTGTCTCTGAAGAAGTCCAAGAAAAGCCATTCTCACCATCAGAGCAAAACAGAAGAGAATCTCTAAAAACATAATGGAAACAAACCCGTGTCAGCTGCAGAGTAAATGGGTACAGAGGAAAGAAGTGTGTAGCCACATCTGAGTAATTCAGGCTAGCGGTAAGAGCCAACTGACTAACTAAATGCATACACATACAATTACATCAGAGCAGCTGCCAAACAAAACAACTCAGACTGGCTTCAATCATTGCAGGAACCAGCTGAGTCACTGCTTGCTCCAGACTCCCAGTCCTGCCTGCCTCTGCAACAGCCACCATCTTGGTCTGCTCTGGGGAATGAACCAGGGACCTCCAGGGCTAAACACATGAATCCCTATAGCTTGAGCAAAGCAGCCATCTTCTAGAGATAGGACATGTACCACACTCATATCCTCTATGGATCATAACATAGACTGATTAGCAGGTTCCCCAACTCTGCATACTCTACTGGCTTCAAACCTCCTCCCCTGCCATCAGCAACTGCTGCAGTATCACAGAATGGCCAGATCCCAGCAAACCCTTACACAAAGTTCTCTTGCTTCCTCCCCTGGGGATCAGCAGCTTACCTGAGGAAGCAAATTCCAAGGGAGCTGCAATCCAGCAGCTTCAGGTTTGGTCACAGACTCTGTAGTCCATGTCACTGCTCCAGCATCTCCTTTCCACCATAGCAGCTCCTTCAGCAATCTCTGCCACAACCTTCTCTCTAGTTCCTCCCACCACCACCTGTTTCAGTCTCCAGTGATTTTCCAGGGCTCTCGGCCACTGCTATTTCCTTTGCTTCTATAGTCCTAGAACTTCCACCTTAAAAGAGTCCATACATACAGACCCCTGAGAGAGAGCTCCTTTCTCTTCCCAACTACAGCTTGGAAGCCCTGCTGCAAATCTGCTTCTGATCCAGAGGCAGCTGCCATCTTGCTGCCCTATCCCACTTGCTAGTGGGACTAGGAACAGGAAATGCCTTCCCAGCTGATGAAGAGCAGGCTCCCAAGGGAAGTGGTGGACACCGTACCGAATGGGACATTTGAAACTAGACTGGGCAAAGCATTAGCAAACATACAGTACTGTTCAAAACACAGCTGCATTCATAGCAAGCCAGACTAGGTAAATGAATAGGGATTTTCCCCCTCCCATCTCTAAGTTCTCTGATATTACACATACAGAAAAACTGTGTTAATAAAAAGAGAGTAATAAAAGACAGAGAAAAATGTGTTTCATTCTCCCCATATAATTTTTATGAAAAAAATGGAAACTCCCTGACTTTCTATTGTATAAATAGGGCTCTAAATATTTAAACGAGTTTAGACATAACAGTTTATATAGGGAAATATACACACTGTGTACACAGAGAAGGGAAGCCCATAAGATTGCAGGTGTTCCAGCAATCTGTTTGGAAAATCTGTAAAATTAGCATCATGTGCTATATTTAGCTGGTAAGAAAGAAAAAGAAATATCTTTTCATTCTTTATTGTCAGGGTGGTTTGCAAGTCTTACACCATATGCTGCTAATTGATATACAAAGGAAACGTGCACTGTTGTACTCATTAATTTGTAGAAACCAAATATTTTGTCTTCCGCTTAAACTCGCTGGAATCCAGTTTGAAAGAATCTGTAATTAGGTTCCTATTATTTGTGAAGTCAGGCAGGGATGTCCCAGCTCCTGCTCAGTCATCTGAAGGGAAGAAGAATGAAACAGAGTGACCCTCTTCTTCCTCCAGGCAAAATAGTTATTGGCATGGGCAATTAAACTTTGTAATATCTCTCAGATAACTCAAACGGCAGTGGTGCATTGGGACAGAGCAAATCTAATAAGCAGTAAATACACTACATTGCAGAGAGCACATTGCCAGAGACAAATGACCCTAACTTTCAGAGATGTAGGTTACTGAGAAAGGTGCAGATTGCTCTGTCCCTGGGGCATGGTACAGCTCCCTCTAATACAGAAGTTCTCTTGCTTTTTTGGCCAGCTGTTAAGGGGAGATTTTTTCTGATGGTCAGTCTCCCCTCCATTCACCCCACCCCCTGTTTGTTTCTCAAAAGTTTTCATCCTGCTGACCACCACTAAAGGAATTAAAGGCCACAAATTGAGACCTGCTGACAGAAGGGACAGACCCAGAGCAACATCTTCACTGATGGAGATAGCATGGTCTAGTGGTTAGCTCCAAAGACTAGAAACCAGGACTCCTAAATTGTAGCCCAACCAATTACCCTGACCTACAGAGGTGTGATCTCAGATATATCACTACTGGTATGCCTCATGTTAGACCTCTATAAGAATAGCTATAACAAAACCTGCTTTCACAAGAATAGTGTGTGGCTTAATTAGTGAGTTGGTAACATTCTTTTATGAAAGGCAGCATAGAATTACAAAGTTTTATTTCATCCCTTCCTAAACCCTGATATTATCGTTACATTCCCATAACTCAGCTGGGAATGAACCTCATTATTATTTAGAGCCGTGAAGTTCAGATTTACAATGTTGAAAAATAAGAACAGTTGGCAGTACATTTTTTTTTCAGTTGAGCTCAACGGGATGCCAGGGAACAGAAGTCCACCATTTTCTCCAGTACAATTGCTAGGTAGAGTCTGATGTCTTTACACAATATAAATAGTCAACTTCTCTTTACATCACAGAGGCAGGGGTAAATTCAACTGACTAGCAAGGGTAATCATTGCTTTAGTTGAATGAAAAAATGAGACCAGCTGACTCAAGGAGAGTATGTTCTACAGGGACAACTGAACAGAACAGAGTAACAGTTGGAGCTGATCAATCTTGCACAATCAGGCACTGATCTATCCTTTTAAAGATTAGTCTTCTGTCATGAATTCAAACCACTAAAGTGGAAGGAATTAGTAGTTCAAGATGTAGCTGATTATCAAAGTGAGAGTCTTTGATAGTTATCTAAATATCTCATTACAAATGATTATTTTCTGTCCCTAGGCTTGCCTTCCAGGTAGAAATAGAACATTGCCTCTAATCTGTATTCAAGAACAGATGGGTCTCCACTCGGAAACAGGATTTCCTTCCAGAGGCAACAACATTCTCTATTGTAACAGCACTGCACATTTGCCTGAAATTCATAAATGACTTACCAGTTCCCCTGTCACTCAGTTACTGCCCTTATTACCAGATCTATGATGTATCTGAGTTACCTTGACCTTGCTAGCTCAAATAGCAATGAAGCTGGGCAGTACAGATCTGTCTAGCTCAGGGGTAGGCAACCTATGGCACATGTGCCGAAGGCGGCACACGAGCTGATTTTCAGTGGCACTCACACTGCTCGGGTCCTGGCCGCCGGTCCGGGGGGCTCTGCATTTTAATTTAATTTTCAATGAAGCTTCTTAAACATTTCAAAAACCTTACTTACTTTACATACGTCAATAGTTTAGTTATATATTATAGACTTAGAGAAAGTGACCTTCTAAAAACGTTCAAATGTATGACTGGCACGCGAAACCTTCAATCTGAGTGAATAAATGAAGACTCGGCACACCACTGCTGAAAGGTTGCCGACCCCTGGTCTAGCTGCTATACATCTATATACTGCTCTGCCCAGACTCTGGGTATGTAGTCAAGTGACTAGCCCATGCTGCCACCTATGGTTCTGCTATTGTAATTGGAGCTAGCTAGCGGGAAGCGGCGCAGGCGAGGGATGTGCTGGCCGCGGCTTCCCACCGCCCCCATTGGCCCAGGACGGCGAACCGCAGTGAGTGGGGGCCACGATCGGCTGAACCTGCTGCGTCAGCAGGTAAATAAACTGGCCTGGCCCGCTAGGGTGCTTACCCTGGTGAGCCGCGTGCCAAACGTTGCCGACCCCTGCCATATACAATGGTACCTGGAAATATATATGTGAAAATCACAGCTGGGGCCGGTGGAATAAAAATATAGGAATTACTATGCTGGATCAGACCAATAGTCTATCTGGTCCAATATCCTGATAGTGGCCAATACCAGACTATCTACAGGACTTTAGGGGAAGTTTCTTCCTAACTCTCTTAGCAGCTAGCTCAGGGGCAGGGATTCTCAAACTTCATTGCACCAGCAACCCCTTTTTGACAACAAAAATTGCTACATGACCCCAGGAGGGAGAACCAAAGCCTGAGCCTGCTTAAGTCCCAGTTCCCTGGGCTGCAGGGGCCAAAGCCCTGGGTGGCAGGGGGGAGGCAAAGTTAAAGCCCAAGCCCAAGGGCTTCAGCCCCTGGCAGGGAGCCTGTAACCTGAGCCCTGGCTTCGGCTGGTGGGGCTTCAACTCCAGGTGGTGGGGCTTGGGCTCTGGCCCTGGGTGGTGGGGCTCGTGATTCAGCCCTGGGCCCCAGCAAGTCTAACGCCAACCCTGGAGACCCCATTAAAACAGAGTCACGACCTGCTTTGCGCTCCCAACCCACAGTTTGAGAACCGCTGAGCTAGCTTATAAACTCTATCATGAGGATTTTTATCTTTTAGGAATAAAATAAGTACTGTAGTGTTTCTTTTCTATCTAATGTAATGATCAAAGTTTGTTTGTTATCCATACACGTGTTTTGAATCCTACCAAACTCTTTGTCACAGTTCAGGGCAACGACACCTGTATTTCTCCCTCCATGGAACACCCAGGCACCCATTCTAGGATCTCAACTCCTAAGCCATCATCTCTCTTGGGCAGAGACCCATGTCTCTCTCTCTCCTGACTGGGTGTTTTCAGTCTGCAAAGTTTCCTGCCTACAGTGTGATACCCCTAGCAAACCAGACCACCTTAACAGGCCAGAGTCCATGTTTTCTTTTCTCTTCGAAGGATCTGCACAGTTGTAATTGCCAGCAGTCACAAGTTACCACACAGCTCTTTATAAGCAAGCACATTTATCCTGAAAGCATTACAGAGAGAATGTATAAAAGCAATACAAGTTCCTATATGCAAGCTAAAAGCTTACCAGAGGTCACCCATCAGTCTTATGGGGCCTCACTAGGCCAAAGTCCTTCCAACTCCTCCCAGGAAGGACTGGGCCCCCTTCCTTCCGTGGACAAACGATCCCATCCCTTTGCTGGATCAGAAAGAAGGCCCTGGGTCAGTTTAAACTCAGCCTATTTATCCAAATATCTTTCTTTGTCTGTTAGTCTCTGGAAAATCCAGTTTGAACTAGTATATGTGAAAAGCAACAGAGGGTCCTGTGGCACCTTTAAGACTAACAGAAGTATTGGGAGCATAAGCTTTCGTGGGTAAGAACCTCACTTCTTGCATCTGTCTTGCATCTGAAGAAGTGAGGTTCTTACCCACGAAAGCTTATGCTCCCAATACTTCTGTTAGTCTTAAAGGTGCCACAGGACCCTCTGTTGCTTTTTACAGATTCAGACTAACATGGCTACCCCTCTGATACTAGTATATGTGAGCCTCTCCAGATGGTGGTACTTCTCTGGAGGTGTTACAACCGGAGTGAATATACCTAATCACCCCCCATCCCCAGTTCTTAATTCCATGAGAGGAGCTGTGGTTACCCTCACCCATGGAATTGCATACTGTAGAAGAAAATTGGCTCAGGCCTAAACTTTGGCTCAGACCTGGACTTTGTCAGGCCTGAACAATTGTTAAGTTAATCATATATGGAGGGTTATTGGAGACAGGGTGAAGGAAAAGTACAAAAGCAAAATTATTAGAAATCACTAGGCTTGCGAAACATAACTGCCCACTGCTAGTGTTAGAGGAAGCTTGTAACCGCAAAGGGCAAACTGTGAATAACAGGAAAGCTGGCGGTGCTGTTTTCCCTTTTATGGAAAATGTATTCCAGTTATGGCAATAATGTTAACAAGGAAGTATGTATTACTAATTGTGTTTTTTTGCTATATAAGCTGTTAAAAATCTGTATTCGGGGGGACTGCCAGTTCGCTGGTACCGCCCTTGCATGTTCGTAAATAAAGGGGTCTCAGGCGATTCTGATCCAAACACAATGCGTGGTCGTTTTTCCACAACAATCTAATCCCTGACCCACAATGATACATACAATTAATATAGTAAGATCTACAAAGCTATTGCAGGAAATTGACATATCTGTCACACTCTTGTCTTCAATATCTTGTTGCAGTGAATTCCACAGGTGTATCAGGCAGTGAGAAAAGCAGCATTTTCTTTTATCAGTTTTTAATTTGTTGCCTTTCAGTTCCATTCATTGTCACTTTGTTGCATGAGAAGAAAAACAGAAGCATCGGATGTATCTTCTCTATGCCATTGAGTTACATATCTCTGTATCATGTCCCATATTATTTGTCTTCCCTCTAAATTAAACAGCCTCTTCTTTTTCAGCCTCGCTTTCAACTGAAGTTTCTCCAGACCACTAATCATTTTCACTGCCTATCTTTGAATCCCTTCTGTTACTGATATATTCTTTTTGGGACTGGATGACCAGAACTAAACATGGTTTTGCAGGAGAGATCTGAAAAAGAATGTAGCTGAAGTGACAGACTATGGAAAATTCTTATAGGGCAACGATTCCATACCATGACTTTATGTTACAATAAAAAAAATTAATGTTGGATTCCACTTCCTGTCTGCCCATTAAAAAGAAAGGGTGGTTACAACCTGCTGGAACTTAAGATAGAGAACCTGTCTGATAAGTACTAGTTCTGCAAAGAACTGATTGTCCTTGCTCCCATTGAGATGGGGGTGCTCATCCTCTTTCAGGAAGTGTTGATCATCTCATAATTTTGATCCTTCAGGCTCCTTTTCACCATTGTGCAAAGCCGTTGAATGCAAGGCTCAACAACCCAGGCCTGTAGAGCTACCAGGCAGCTGGCCACTCCAGGCTGCCACCTAGCAGCAGCTATAACTGACTTGCACCCCGCTTCCCATGATCCGCTGTGGACTCAGACCACCTCAAGGGTTTGACAGACAGCAGCCCCATGGTTCCTGATTGGCTTTCTGCCCTATATAAACCCAAGGGGCATTCCATGAAGTGTCTAGGCAACAGTGTAGCTCTTCTGTAGCTGCCATGACTGCACCTGCTCTTGAATGCCTGGCTTGCCCTTCACTTGATTTGGATTTCACTGCCTGACTCTGACCCTGAAACCTGAAGACTCTGATCCTTGATATCAACCCTGGCCTGGACCTAACTGTGAACTCATCAGCTACTCCTAGCCTCAGATATGCTCCTGCTCTGACCCTTGGCCCTGGCTGCCCTTGCTGGGATCCTGACACTGACATAGGATGTCCAGAGTCTTGGATGCCAGTTGAACTGAAAGAAAAGAACAGGAATACAGATCTTATTGCTTCCAACAAGTGGATTTAATGTCCTTGGAATCCTAGGGCAGAAAAAGAATTTTAGAAGCCAAATCAATGATAGAAGAAGAGGTTTTCCTCTGGCTATGTTAAAGTCTTCATTTGCTGACTATCACGCTTATCCATTTTACTTTAACACTGTGCTGTTACATATATCAAAATGCAAAAGATTTTTCCTCCTTCCTGGATTAACTGGAAGTGCAAAAGATTCTTTGCTGCTTGAACTACTGAAGCCGCTCCTGTGGCTTAGTGGCTGATAACTTGTCTGAAATGCTAAAAGCCAGGGCTGTAGTGCAATCAGCTGCTTCTCCATGCATGTTAATGTATTACTTAGTGGCCATCCCTATTTATTTAAGAAGATATATTGTTATGTACATTTGTATGAAATAACTATGGATTAGTTTTGGGCACATTGCCAAAATTGTCCTGTGGCATCAAAAGCATCTTCTCATCCATTTCTGGTCTCTTTTTTTTTTCTTATTTTGCCCTTCGGGGAAAAATAAAACGAAGGCAATAAAGGCGTGCAAATGCAGTCACGCTCACCCCGGCAGTTGAATATTAAAACCTCCAAATGTTAGGGCTTCTTTCTGCTAGGTTTATGTATGTTTGTGACTGCGGCTGTGTGTGCATGCAGTGTGTAGGGGGTTGTGTTAATACCTACAGAGCATTCCTAAGTTCACCAGTTAGGAGCCAGCAATGATTATTGTACTTGCCCATGTGATGTTGACTCTTACATCGTATGCTGTTCACTAATTAAACGGGTGTAAGAGTGACTAGGTTGACATTGTAAAGTTAACAGTCCGATGCTTTAGAATTAAAGACCCTTCGAGGGCCATATTTATAGTGTTAAGTTTAAACGTTGAGCTGTTTGAACGCTGCCGAGTGCACTGTTAGGAATAACTTGAAACGGCACCTTTGCTATGAATTTCATGCTCACACAACACTCATATTGTGGATGGAATAAAGCTACCCGTATGAACTAGCACAAGTTAGCACAGAGTTAATTCCTGAGATATTTCCTGTGACTCTAGCTTTCCACCGTGTAATCAATATCTTTACAGATGATAATGCAGTAATTAAGGGCTTATCGTCATGGGGGGAGGTTCAATCCACAGCTTTTTGATGTGCGTCAGCTACCGTGCAATATGTAAGCTGCACTAATAGTGTGCGCTCAGGACAGGTGCCCTCTTTCTGTGTGCATCACTGTGTACACATGGCAACTGCTTGCTGTATACTAAGTGTGGAGTTCTCAGAGGGTACCCCATAGTCCTTTGCTTCACTGCTGAGCACTGTACATTCTGGGATTGTTCTCCCTGGGCATTGTGGGATATATAGCAGAAGCCAGGCAAGTTCAATTTTTTAAAAATTCCCATGTTTCCTCTGGCTCCATCCATACTTGCCTTCTAGATGAGCTCGGGCCATTTTCAAATTGCTGCCTGCCAGCATGTACCCAACAATGCTGCTGCTTGGGTCATATTTCAGCACTCAGAGTCAGAAAAAACGGGCTTTGGAGTACACCTGCCACACCACCAAGTACATGATGTGGCAGCAACAATGGCTCCTGCAGGAACTTCAGTGGCAGAGAAAATGGGATGAGGTTGAGGAAGGAGAGGAGGATACCAAGGAAGTCAGTGTGGTTTGGTGGGAAAAGGTCATTCTGCAGACCTGGGATGACCAGCAGTGGTGGGAGAATTTCAGGATGGGACAGGCAACCTTTACAGAGATATGTGCTGAACTAACCCCGGAGCTGTAGTGACTGTATGCCAACATGTGGTGCCCCTCATCTGCTGACAAGTGGGTCACTGTTTGGAATCTAATCAACTTTGCATGGGGAGATTGACTGTTGGGGCCACACAGGCTGCCGTGTGATGCCATTGGGTCATAAAGCTCGGTGATCAGATTACTGATGGCTTTGCAAACATGAGCTTCCCAAACTGTATTGGAGCAACTGATGAGACCCATGTGCCTGTTATTTGCCTCGGCTCCCTCAGTCAGGGATCAGAATTTATAAATAGAAAAGGGTATTTCTCCATAGTGCTCTAAGGGCTGGTTGACCACCATGGCAGATTTATGAACATAAATGCAGGGTGGGCTGGAAGAGTCCACAATGCTAGGATCTTTTGGAACTTAGCTCTATCTACTTAATGGAGAAATGGAAGTTTGCCCCAGGAACACTGTGGCCATTAATGGTCTGGATATGGTTCTGTTTATCCTGGGAAAGCTGGCTTATCTTCTGCTTCCCTGGTTAATGAAGCCATTCACAGGCTGCTTGGATAGACGAAGGAACTGTTTAACTACCACCTCAGTAGCTGTAGCATGATAGTGGAGTTTGCATTTGGCCATGTGTAAGGAAGGTGTTGCCGTTTGCAGAATAAGTTGAGAGCAGCAGAAAAGAACAACACGCCAAAGACCATAGCAGCAGGTTGTATTTCTCTCAATATTTGTGAGAATAAAACCTTAACAATGGGTGGGAGGCTGAGGTACAGAGACCAGCTCAGAAGTTTCAGCAACCAGCAAGGTGTCCAATATGAAATGGAAACAGGCAGGACAATCTTGTCAGGGATATCTACTCCTCTTATTTTTGAATCTTGGGCCTGGAACTGTGCAGCTGTACATCCAGTTGTTAGTCCCTGGATGGAAAGCGGCGGTGGGATGGATTCTGAGCAGTTCAGTGAAGTTTATGGGTGGTGAAGGTGCAACCTTGTGGCAAATCTTATGTTACCTCATGTCTTTGCCTACATACTTTCATAAAACCTTATGAATTATATACAGCTTAATGAATTTCTATGTTAAATGCATTGATTCCCCACAAACTAATTTTTCAATGTTTTAATTATTAAACAAGGTAACAAGCAAGAATAAACCTTCACGTGAAACAACATTTTTAAATTATGAAACAATACATTTAACAACCTACTGTCAAACAGTAAAGAAACTTTAATTTAAAACAACAATCAAGCAAAACCTCAAAGTGAAACAATGCAATGCAGGGCATAACACAAGGGGGGAGCTAAAAGTAACAGGTATGTACACCTTGACTTTGCTTTTCATGTTGGTGTTTGTAGTGGGATCAGTTACCATCCACGCGCCCCCTTGTGAACAGAGGTTGCTCTATGGCCTCCTCCCTTTGTTTCCCCCTTCTTCAGGGCTCCTCAAACTCAGCACAATTCAAAGGAAATTAAAATATTTCCTCACCTAGGGTCCACTTATATTCAGTCCTTCATGTCTCTCCCCCCTGAGTTGGGGGATACCCAGCTTTCTTTCCCAAAGCTGGGCACGATTCATTTCTGCAAGAGCCAGGCTTGCTCCCTGCAGCAGCCACTGCTGTTGCTTCAAGCCACCTGCTGCTCTTTCACAGGTGAATCTCCTTAGGTAATCAGGGTAAACCAGGCCCTCCACCCATGAAAGGGTGAGCCACCCTGTTGCAGTGGCCTTCTGGTGTTGAGTGACCAGGATTGAAGTTACCAGGGGTGGCAAGGCTCAAAAGAGCTGGACTCCCAGCAATTGTTCTCAGTGCCCTGAGCTTAGCTCTGCCTAGGGAAAGGCCTCTGGGAGTACAGCTGTGGGGGCACCATGTGGAGAAGTTGCTGGTGGTCCCAGTATCCTGTACTGAGCAAGGGCTGCTGAACTTGGTTGAGTCCCGGTTTACAAGACTGCAGCGCTTGCTGCCCTAACAGCAACACATGTGTCAGCAGAGCATTTTGGTTTGGAGTGGCCTCGGCATCTTCCTGTCAGTCTTTGGCCATGATGATACTGGCAGTGGCAAAGGACAATGTGGCAGTTGCCCAGGATGTGATCTCTCTGGAGAGCTCCCTGTCTGGTTCACTCTCCATCCTTAAATACAGCCTCCAACTCTCCTCTTTATTTTCTTTCTGGAGGATGGAGAGGGCCTCTGCAATGCTGTCCCTGAACATTTCATCAAAAGTTTTTCCATTTTCTCCTTCTTAGGTTAGCCAGCCACTCAACCAATGATGAAGGCCCCATCCTTGGCGTTCCGGCTGCTACAAGTGCCAGGGCTGTGGGAGTAATAACTTCTATTTGTTTTAACACTCACTTTCTAGAGAGGCTGCGAAAGCATTTTAAAAATGTGCATTTCTGATTTCACCTCCCAGACTTGGGGGAACTTCTGAGCAGGTAAGTGGAGCGTGCATCAGGAGGGTGACATTAGGCTTTTTGTCAGTGCAGAAGATGTTGGTTGTGTGCTTTGCAGGCTGTGAGTGTTGGGAATTATGTTCCTGGTGGGGGAGGGGGGAAATTTTGTTCCCCTTCTGGCTTTGCAGTTTTGATGTACCTATATGGGTGTCAGAGGAGTTAGCAGGGGGCAAGCTGGATAGTGATCTCCTCTACATCCCCTTTAGGCTGTTCTCACTCTTGATGTTACACTAAGGCAGGTGACTAGACAAATTAGAGGATTGGGCCAAAATAAATCTGATGAGGTTCAACAAGGACAAGTGCAGAGTCCTGCACTTAGGACGGAAGAATCTCATGCACTGCTACAGACTAGGGACCGAGTGACTAGGCAGCAGATCTGCAGAAAAGGACCTAGGGGTTACAGTGGACGAAAAGCTGGATATGAGTCAACAGTGTGCCCTTGTTGCCAAGAAGGCTAATGGCATTTTGGGCTGTATAAGTAGGAACATTGCCAGCAGATGGAGGGGCGTGATCATTCCCCTCTATTCGGCATTGGTGAGGCCTCATCTGGAGTACTGTGTCCAGTTTTGGGCCCCATACTACAAGAAGGATGTGGAAAAACTGGAAAGAGTCCAGCGGAGGGCAACAAAAATGATTAGGGGGCTGGAGCACATGATTTATGAGGAGAGGCTGAGGGAACTGGGATTATTTAGTTTGCAGAAGAGAAAAATGATGGGGGATTTGATAGCTGCTTTCAACTACCTGAAAGGGGGTTCCAAAGAGGATGGATCTAGACTGTTCTCAGTGGTAGCAGATGACAGAACAAGGAGTAATGGTCTCAAGTTGCAGTGGGAGAGGCTTAGGTTGGATATTAGGACAAAACTATTTCACTAGGTGGGTGGTGAAGCACTGGAATGGGTTACCTAGGGTGGTGGTAGAATCTCCTGCCATAGAGGTTTTTAAGGTCAGGCTTGACAAAGCCCTGGCTGGGATGATTTTTTGAGCAGGAGGTTCGACTAGATGACCTCCTGAGGTATCTTCTAACCCTGATATTCTATGATTCTATGACTAGGAGGCAGAGAATGGCCTTATTCAAAAAGGCAAAGGGCAGCTCTGTGAGACAGGCTGTGAAGTTATTCACTAATAATGGTCGTCCCTTCTCTCTCCCCCCCCGCCCATGAATTTTGCTGGGGTTTAGTGGCAGAAACAGCAGGCATCGGGCTCCACAATTTTCCTGGGTTTGGTGGTCATGTAGTTGTGCAAAATCCTGTCCGGCTCTCCATAAAAATGCCTGGATGTTTTCCTGGCATCCTTTGTTTTAATGTAGGTCCTCCTGAGTGGTTTGCTCTTTGTCTGACATTGGTCGGCATCCCAGTTGTGACTTTCGGCGGTCATCTGCTTAGCAATGTGCACAAACTGATCTTTATTCCCGTGGCTGGCCACCAGTGCTTCCTGCATCAATGCCATCTGGGGAGAAGCAATGAGATCCAGGGTCCCAGCACAACTCCAAGAAACTGCCTGAGGCATGTTATAGGGCTTTTGCGGTAATATTGCAGCAATTGTGACCTAGTCCATTTCAGGAGCAAATGGGCAAAATCTGGTCCCATACTAGCTTTTAAACGGGGGTGGGGGCATCTGGTTACCAGATCAGGGAGGTCTGTAACACAGACAGGTCAGTAACGGTTGCCCACAAAGCAATGTTGGGCAGCCATTGGAGGCCTGCCAAAGCAAGGTGCAGCAGCACTGTGTGCACAAGAACAATACACTGAACTAACTCCATCCACTGCAAAGTTAGGTCACTTGGAAAAACGACTCCAGAGTTCATGATAAGTGCAGAGTCAGTGCACAAGTTGAGGACTTCAGTAGCTCAGAGATAGGTTAGGGGTTTGTTACAGGAGTGGGTGGGTGAGATTCTGTGGCCTGCGTTGTGCAGGAGGTCAAACTAAAGGTCATAATGGTCCCTTCTGACCTTAAAGTCTATGAGTCTAGTGCACTATAATGGATTGCGTGGTGTTTATGAAAATGTTTTCAAACCGGATTAAATTGACTTAATCTGGTTTAACCTCCCTGTGTGACTAGGTCCTCTATTTCATTAGACTTTAAAGCTTAGTCTTTAAATGGTGCTTTTTAGGAATATTTTCCTATATTGCATGACTCCTCACCAGTGTCCCTAGGGGATGGAAGGGCAAGGCACCAAGTAAATGTTTATTAGGCCACTGTTGAAGATACTTTCTCTTGACACTGACCATCTCACCAACCATTACCCTGTCTCCATGCCCTTTATTATGCACTTGTGGCATCATCCAACAGCTTCTCATGTCCTTTGGCTCTTAGTCAGAGATTGTGCTCATTGCATTGGTTAGTGGTTTAACACCAGCAATGTCCATGTTGATTCACTTATTATTATGACTCAGGGCAGGTCTACACTACGGGGTTAAGTTGACCTAAGTTACGCACTTCCAGCTACGTGAATAATGTAGCTGGAGTTGATGTAGCTTAGGTCAACTTATTGTAGTTTCTACACCGTGCTGGGCTGATGGAAGAAACTCTCCCGTCAACTTACCTTATGCTTACAGGAGAGCAATCGGCAGTCGATTTAGCAGGTCTTCACTAGACCTGCTAACTCGACCCCCAGTGGATCGATCGCCACAGCATCGATCCACGTTAAGTGTAGCCTGTGGATCTACTACCCCCTATGGTGAAAGTTAACATACAGAGCAAAGAGAAAACCCCACTGAACTCAAGGGGAACTCTTTCCAGGGGATTCTGTGGGCTTTGGATCTGGTCTAGTATGAGAGATCTCATATCTGGATATTCTAGGTGAATTAGAGATGGGGTTTTTTTGTCTCTAGCTTCCACCAAAGCATCAGGTATAAAACAATGGTGGAGGCAGAATACCAAATGCAATGGTATGACCAATATGGCATATGTTATATTTCTACCTATAGAAGACGGTTTACTGCCTACCTATGCCTACTGTATGTCTGAAGCCCTTTTTATTCCACCATCAAGTATATGGTGTGAAGATACAGCTTGTTGGAAGCAAAAATATTCTAATTGCAATTAGCCCGTTTCGATGTGCTATAATTAAATGACTGTCAAAAGGAAGAAATTAAAACTAGAGCTTTCCAATGGACCCCTAACAACAACTATCTAGTGACATAGTTACAGCACAGTCAGGAAGCAAATCAACTGGTGTCCATGTGGTCTCTGCAAACCTACTGGACACCTGGCTGTGTAAATGAATGTGGTGTATAGGCTCAGCCTCTTAATCACTGGTGTTTACTTCTGAAAGGGGAGAGACTGCAAATCATTATTTTGTTCTGCTTTGTGAGTGAAACACTCATTCAGTATCAGTCATATTCCTCCATCTATCTTTGGCCAGGCTTTTCCATACATCACCTTAAGGATGTCTGTTCTGGTTTTTGTCATTATGATGTTTGCCTCCAAAAGGGAAATGTCTCCTTGGCTTACTCACTGTATCTTTGCAAGCAGAATTCATCACTATGAAGAACAGCATTCAGCAGCGGTAGCTGATGTGCCTCTTAGCATACATTAATGCCCTTATCAATGTTGCTAAATAGGCAGCATGTGTGGAATAGTTTCTGTGAATACCTCAGAAATCTTCTTAATGACTAATGCTGTGTACAAATCACAGCACACTCAACATGCGACATCACATTTTTCTTAATTTAATTTCAAAGATCTTAATATGTGTGAGTCATGCTGTTACAGAACAGGCAAGCCAACTCCTGCCCCCCTTAAAATACAATGATGTTAAAAATCAGATGCAACAACATGCAAATCAGAGATCGATAGATCATTTTAATTTATTTCTAGAGACATAAGGCTAACAAATGAGAAGAGACCATATTAATGCTGAAAATGTGCAGTAAATGTGACAAAGCATCATAAAAAATGTCCAGTATCTAACTCAGGTAAAGCTTGTTCAAATGAATATACTACTTGTTTACAATTTATAGGGGCTCGGTTGTGGTGAGTTGAAGGTATTTTAAGAAGATATATTTGCTTTGAGAAAGAAAAAGCGATTATGGCTCACATTAAAACTCTGCTGAATGAAGGAACAGCATTGCAAATATATAGCAACTGAAGGCATGATATTTCTGGAAGGACTTTCTAGCTTGAGAAAACTTTAATAAGGCATTTGAACTGCATGGGAGAATACCTATCCACAGCCTCTGGAACAGGACTACAAAGAACATATTGATCTGTACATGGGATCCAATCATATTCCAGATTAAAAAAAGTACAAAAATCTTCAGAAGGCTACCGGGGAGATTAACCTGTCAAGGGGACACCCCATAACAAGATCATCCCATAATGAGATTATGTACACAAGAGGATGTCATCGTTCAGCAACAGATATTTAAGAAAGAGAAATGGTACTATGAGGGATTCTTGGTGTGAGGAGGTGTGCATATATTTATATATCCTTCAAAGACCTGTCTATGGCTTAGGTTCAGTTTGCCAGCTAGGGTAGGAATACACTGGGGGGGAAAGGGTTCCTTTTACTGATCTGTGTGACGTGATGGGCAAAGAAGAAGCTTTGTATAAGCTCTTCTTTTTTTACAGATCATTAAAATCCCACCATTCGCTTGCACCATGTCCCCAAGCCCCATCACTTAAACAACATATTTTTTTTACAGCTCCAGAGCACACTTCTGCGGAATAATCAGGATTTTATATTTGCAAATCCTGGAGGTGCTCAGGGGCACCAGAATAAAGCAGCCCCCTCTACTTGGTTGCAGTTCTATATTGATAGGAAATCTGTAGGATTTTGTTTAGAATCTATTGTGATGGGCTGGGTTAAACCACTTTAAAATGGGGAGGGGGTAAGGAGTAACAACTACCCTTCATTTAACATAGTTGTAAAATGCCATTAAGCTCCTTTATGAAAACGGATAGCTTAAACAATAGTGGCCTCCAACCTAAATGCAGGCACAGATTATTGCCCAAAGGAAAGACACATGCAAGGGTGGAGGGGTTTCATGAGCTATTGTTTTGTGAAGATTTGTGTGTCTGTGAGAGAAACAGCACAAGGACCAGAGAAGCTGAGAACAAAGCACTACATTCAGCCTGAAGAAGCACCAAGGGCATGGTACTGAGAAGTTTAGAGAGAGCTTTTTGGGCAGAGTGCTGGCTAAAAGGGGCTTGGACATGTCAGCAAAGAAACTATCTTCTGCTGTTTTGATTCCTCATGTGTTCAGGGAAACATGGTTTGGGGCATTCTTTGAAAGTAAACAGGATTGCATCAAAGATACCTGACTCCCATCATCAGTTTCTCTTTCTAACTGGAACCACCCCAAAGACCCCACATTTTTGGCTAACCACTTGCATCAAAAATGCTATTCGAACATCATTTGTGGTTTCTAAGCTAGTTCTCATATTTGCTAGCATGTCACAATCCTTAAGTACATCCCATGTACTGTTCAGACAAATTCCGTTCCTGCAAACACTCATGCATGTGCTTACCTTTAATTACAGCTTGGAAGTCTAATTGAACTAATCAGTCCCTAAAGCAAAAATGTTTCGCAGTTGAGGATATTTGGTTGCATCTCAGTTGGAGGGCAGTGTTTGCTGTTTAAAAAGTCATCCTTCACCAACAGATACCTCAGCAGCAGGATCAGATTTTGCATTCTCAGTATGCAATGCACTGTCTCAATTTAATTCTAAAGGATATGATCAGGTAAGTGTATTTTCCTAATGTATCCTAGTGGATTTTCTCATAGTGACTCATCACTCACAAGATAGATTGTTCCACTTTCCTAACACCCACAAACCAACATGCTATTCTAAGTATTCAATGTTTATACTGGCCACAATATAAAGGTCCTGCAGAAAGACAATGCATTTTAGAAATTAGGTCATGTAAAGGGAGTTACATCGGAGACTAATCTGGTCCATTTAGCTGATAGTGTCACCATAATAAAGCAGAGAACTTGGAAGCTGGGATTTCCATTGTCTATATCTGCACTACTACCCCAGTCCATCATTTATATTCTCAATGCTGAAGTCTATAATTCCCACACACCACAATCTGTTATTGTCTAGGGAGTCTTGACCATTACTTAATTATGAGCTGCTTACAAAGATGCTGCTGCTAAGTTGGTCTTGGAATAAACCCAGGAAAGCTTATTAATTGATTCCCTCTTTCTACAAGCTACAGTCTGGTGTTTATGCCCTATCTTAATTTCCCTTCTTCTTTCTTGGGAGGTTTGTATTTGTGCTGGGAGAAGCTCATATGGCCAGTTGGGAAATGTACCTGAGAAGCAGATGCTCAGCTCTTGCGGATGCAAAACCAGCCTCTGAATCTCAGAAGAGCAGTCTCCTTCCTGAGGTTTCTGGTTCTTCCTGGTTCTGATCTGGCCAGAAGCATAGAAAACACAATCTCTTTCATAGCATGCAGCAAATGCAGAGAAGAGAGAAAGAATCACAACAAAAGTCCTCTGAGCGTCTCTTAAAAAATGCTTCCATCCAAATTCTGTTCAATTTTGGATCAATGCTTTGTGTCATCTCTCATTTTATTTGATCTGGTTCATCTATCCCCAGTTTATCTTCCCATATGTACGTCCTCCATCTCTTCCTAGAAATACCCATCCTCTGAATATTCCCCTGTTAGTATTCTGGCCTTTCTCTTTCCTCCCATGCTGAGGTACAGTAGCATTCACATCATTTGCTATCTTCAGCGGAGCTATTTCAGCTGAAATTAGGAACTTCCCCATAGGACAATCACTCTACAAATGGAGCTGAGTACCGTGCACAGCTTGATCCCCCTGTTGAATGATATGCGTGAAATTGATGAATACATTAATGAACTAGCAGACAAAGGTGAAGTAGATGATATAAATTATGCAAATTTAAAAAATGTACCGCACAAAAGGTTAATCTACAAAGTCAGTGTGTGGGGTACGTAGGGAGAAGTATATTCCTGTGGATCCAAAACATGTTTAGTGAGAAGGAAAAGAGACCAATAAAAAGGCAATGGTTCAAGAGGGTAAATGAGACCACTGGACTGGTTTGGCCAAGGGTAGCTTGGGGGCTTCTCTTTATCTATTTTATATTTTAAAAAAACCTGGAGGCAAGTGTACTTGTTGGTATCAGGGAAGGACAGCAGCAAATGTGGTGGAACAAAGCCAACAAATTAAAAATAATTTGTGATTAATTAGGTTTATGTGCAGGCGAATGTGTGATACTTTCATGTTGGAAAGTATCAGGTAATGCAGTTGGGGATGAAAAATAATTATAAGGCTATACTCTCAGGCGATGCTAGATCAGGTTGGGGACTTGGAGATGATTATAGAGAATATACTCAAATCTAGTGTTCTTTATCAGCAGTGGAAAAAAGTCCAACAGGATTTTCAGGGGCATATCAACTGTGCAGGGGGAAAGGACAGAAAATTGGTGCTCACATATTCATTTTGATTTGTATTATGGTAACAACTATATATCCTACCTAAGATCAAGCCTCTCTTTGGTTAGGCAGTGCACAAACATATTCTAAGACTATCCATGGCCTGAGAACATTATCATCTAAATAGAGAAGAGAGACAGAGGAGGGGAAGGGAAGTATTATCCCTATTTTACAGAGGACCTCTGGCACACAGAGGTCAAGTTTAGATAAGGTTGGAAAATGTGGGTTGCAGAAAATTTCAATGAAAATGTTTCTTTTTTTTTGTCAAAGGGTTTAAGGAAAATTTTGACTTTTTGTGAGAATTTTTTTTGTTTTCAGCAACTGAAAACTGAAAATTTGGTGTGGGATTTTTTTGTTTATTGGTGAAAAATCTATTTATTTTTTAAGGACAGGAGACACTTTTCACAAAGTTTGCTGTTGAAAACTGAATTTTCAATCAAACAAGAGGTTTGATGGAAAATTTTCAACCTGCCCCAATTAAATGACTTGGGCAAGGTCCCAGCCCAGAACTGAAGCCTACTTTCAGTCTAGTGTTTAACCACCAGACCACCCTTCCTCTTAGTCACCCTAGGAGATACCATGCAAGGACATAGAGCAATAAAGTTATTCCAGCATTATAGGGAAATGAGAGAACTATCATTAGCATTATGTGGGCAGTTTTGGTCACTGAATTGAAGGAAACCCTCTGTAGAGATTAAACCGGAGCAACAAAATAAAGGTTCCAAGGTTCAGAGACTGAGTCAAAAGGAAAGATTAGCTAGTCATGGGGGTTGTCATGGAGGAAAATGGTAGATAAACTCTTGACAAAGGTGACAGATTCATGCCAATAAGTTATCTCCAATACTAAATGATTCAAAAGAAAGAGGCCCCGAATCAAAGTCAAGGAAGATAGTAATTGAGAAGCAGTTTCAGCAGAATTCTCTTCCCCCAATCCTTAGCCAACAAGAGTAATCAGCACAACAGAAACCTAGAAAAGATCCTAAACAACAAAAACGTAGAGGCTAGATTTTTAGCCTGAGGTTCACATTGTTCCTTACATATGAAAAGCCATTGCAACAGGTATGAAATTCCATCAGTATCAACTCAAAGCTTCCTGCAACGCGCAAGGAAAGCACCCAGATGCCAGGGAGTTTGTGTACAGGCTCACTGACTCTGAACTACTCCCTGCCACTGGATGTTCCTAAACATTGGTAAGCCTCAGGGCTAGCAGGTTTGTGGGAACATAAGTCCTTGGCTGATCTTTGTGGGTGAAATGGGAGAATTGAGTTCCTACCGGCTGCTAGGCTAATTTGCATTTACTGATTTCTGGCTCCTCCTGTTGGTCAAAAGAGAAAACTACGGGGCTTCCTGGGTGGCAGGTATAACTTGCACATGCTTCTGTTGATTTCCATAAAGCATCAACAGCCGTATCAGATGGAGTTTCCGCTGAACTGTGTTAATTGCATTATGCAACTGCATATATGTGAAAGGATGGGCAAGCGTGTACATTCATGCGGGTTACTCAATGGGGAAAAGTGATCTGAAAGACAGGGGACTCAGTTGGGTAATCAGGCCCAAACTATATGGGGAGGATGTGGGGTTTATTTTCATGTCTTATTTTATCTCTAGAGGGAAGGGTCCATCTTTGTTTTGGATTCCATCAGTGAACTGGATGCAAGGGAGCTGAACTGATGAAGTGGCAGCAGCAGGTTGGATGGAAACTGGGAGCTGTGAGTCAAAGAAGATCTGGTTGGGCAGAGTCAGGCAAGATGGACCCAATGTCAGCAGGATGAAACAAATCCACACTTGAGGAGGGTGCCCACCTGACTGAGGTGGGGTTGGACTGGACTTGTGGGTGAAGGTTAGAAGGAACTTCTGCTCAAAGCCAGTGGTGGTGGGGAGGGGGAGTCCTAACCAGATAGCCAATTAGTTAGTTGGTGTTTTCCCAAATAAAAGTGAT
Organism: Terrapene triunguis; assembly: GCF_002925995.2. NCBI lineage: Eukaryota > Metazoa > Chordata > Testudines > Emydidae > Terrapene > Terrapene triunguis. The sequence goes on from NW_020698242.1 coordinate 7,211,615, forward strand.
TGTGTTCCCAGGTTACCAAGACTTCTGTGCATATTTGCAAGAGAGGAAGAAAGCTACCATTAAAGGTGTCCAGATGTTTATTTAGTTTCGCTAGGAGATGAAGTGTGAGTATGGTTCTAAGACTTAGTCTGATTTATTTATGATCCCTAGACATCATTGAATACAGTCCTATTTAAAGTTATTGCCACCTTGCAATAGGTTGCTGGTCTGAGACTTAAGAGTCGTGGATTCTATTCCCAATCTACCACTAGAGCAGGGGTCGGCAACGTTTGGCACGTGGCTCGCCAGGGTAAGCACCCTAGCGGGCCGGGCCAGTTTATTTACCTGCTGACGCGGCAGGTTTGGCCGATCACAGCTCCCACTGGCTGCAGTTTGCCGTCCCGGGCCAATGGGGGCAGCGGGAAGCGGCGCGGGTGAGGGATGTGCTGGCCACGGCTTCCCGCTGCCCCCATTGGCCCGGGACGGCGAACCGCTGCCAGTGGGGGCCGCGATCGGCCGAACCTGCCGCGTCAGCAGGTAAATAAACTGGCCCGGCCCGCCAGGGTACTTACCCTGGCGAGCTGCGTGCCAAATGTTGCCAACCCCTGGACTAGAGTATGACCATCGGCACATCACTTCATGTCCCCATGCCTCAGTTTCCCCTCTGTAAAATGGAGATGGTGATACTTGTAAGGCACCTTGAGATATATGGTTGAAAAGTGCTAAGTGAAAGCTGAGTACAACAGTATTAAAACATAGGAAGAGAAAAAGATCGTTTTAAAACCAACTCCAGGAGTTAATACATCTAACCCTTTCCACTGAGAAGTCCTAGTATATTAATATAGTGTTGATAAGTCAGCTCTGAACATTTGTTTGAGGCCAGCAAACTTTTGTCCATTTGTGATAATAATAAAGATGTGTGCATGCACGCATAAAGTGCAGCTCTTTGATCTTAACTGTTTCTTTGCATCCCAGCACAAATGTGGAACAATGATTTCTACCCCACTCCCATAAACTCTTGATCAATGTTAAAACATTGTAGGAAATATTCTGCTTCTCTTATGTGGAAACAATATTTTACCCTGGAAAAAAAATCTATCAATGTGATATTATTTTTTATGAGAGGCTGTATCAGAAAGAAAAATCAGTGGGTCTCATGGCTGAAATATTCCTCTACCTTTCAGTTATGTCTCAGAAACCATTATCAGTGTCAGTCAGATGCTAATAACACTTTGGGGGAAGCAACCTTAAATGTTGCCTCTCTCTTTTATAAACTTTTCCTTTCAATGAATTGCTCACATTCAGCTAAGCCTGAAAGACTCTCTGCTTGATGTGGGTCTGATTTCAGACCACACTTAAACTCACATTTTTAAGAGCTTAGGACATGTTAGGAAAACTGTACCTAAAACATAACTGATCTTTGTTTTGATTTTTCATTAGTTCAAATTTTGTTCTTTCATTAAAAACCAGTTACAAGACCATTTTTTTAAAAGAGGGAGATAAACCAGAAATAAGACAGAGAAATGTCTAGTAACTGAGGGCCCAGTTTTCCAGGTTGAATGTCTGAAATTAGGCACCTAAATACATATTCCAGGCACCTACAGCAAGTGCTGATTTACAAGCCCCAGAATTAGTGTGCCTAAACCAGGCATATAGGTGCTTAAACGTGCATTTAGGTGAATGAAGTTAGGCATCCATGTTTGAGAAGCGGGCTCTGATCAATACGAAGAAATGAATCGGTACAGTGCTAAGAACTGCTTTGGAGGGCTGTGATTAGATATTTGTGAGGACTGCGTCAACACTTGCGATGAGCATTTGATGTCACACCTTCTGTGAGTCATAGGAACATCTCGTTGGTCAGGTTTGTACACTTTGCATGGCGGCACACTGTCTACTCAATAAAATGGGTCTCTGAACACCTCACCTTACCAAACTTTAGCAAAGCTTTTGATACGGTCTCCCACAGTATTCTTGCCGCCAAGTTAAAGAAGTATGGGCTGGATGAATGGACTGTAAGGTGGATAGAAAGCTGGCTAGATCGTCGGGCTCAACGGGTAGTGATCAATGGCTCCA